>NW_027202382.1:14379994-14669994 GCF_024711535.1 Dipodomys merriami | reverse complement strand
TCACATATTCTTACTAGCAGAAATCCTGGACCCACTGCACTGCCCTACCACTAAATACTATCTATGTACTGTAAGGAGGCTATAACTTGTATATCTGTCTGCTTCTAAGAGATCTAGTCCTAGACTATGAGTGGCTGATCCTTTACTTTGTAATGAGATGAGGTGGTAGGCAAAGAATATTCCAACCAGTAAGAGATTGTTTGGCCAGGACTGCAAGGATAGGGGATAGGAGTTAAGGTGGTTATCTTAGGAATCCTTTCTTCATGCTATTTTTTATCCTTACTATGAACAGTCTCTCCTTTTAATCAATACATTCTAATTAGCTTCTTCAAAATTTATCTTCAAACTCATCACTTCTAGAAAGCCTTCCTAAATAAACTTTATGCCATTTGAAAATGCTTTCAGCACTTTTCTAATTTTATTTTCATTAATATCATGGTAACAAAGGAGTGCCAAATAAAGCTAATAAGCAGAAGGACAGAAGTTTCCAACCTGAAAAGAAGAAACTTCCTGGACACCAAAGTGGATCCAATCATCAAGAACAAGGGCCTTCAGCTTGCTCAGCTTATCCAGTGGGTTCTCTACCACTTGAGCAATGCCACAAGCCTGGCCTGGCTTTTTGCTGGTTATTCTGGAGATGAAGTCTCACTAACTTTTCTGCCTGATCTGGCTTAAACCTTGATTTGTAATAGAGCACCTGACTAATATTCTCAAAGTTCTGGGTTATACACTCAATACCACACACACTTGTACACACAGACACACAGATTTTCCTTAATAATAGAATATTATGAATGTGAGTCATTATGCAGCTGTTGTACATTGAGCAAATAGACTTGGAAGATCTGGGGTGGGAAAGGAAAGATAAAAGGAAAGAAAGGGAAGGCATGAAGGCAGGCAAGGGGATAGAAGGGAGGGAAAATGGATTAGGATGTTGAGAGAAAGCCAGGTGCTGGTAACTCATGCCTGTAATCCTAGCTATTCAGAAGCTGAGCTCTGAGAACATGGTTTGAAACCAGGTTGGGCAGGAAAAGTCTGTTATCTCCAATTAACCACAAAAAGCTAGAAGTGGAGCTGTGGCTCAAGTGGTGGAGCTCTATTTTTGAGCAAAAGAGCTCAGGGACAGTGCCTAGACCCTGAGTTCAAGCCCTAGTACTGGCACCAAAAAAAAAAAAAAAATATGTTGAGAGACTATGTAGCAGTAGAAATCTCGGAATTAACTTGAAAGGCAGAATTACAAATAACTTTCACTTTCCATATTACACATTCTAAATCACCTGATGATTTTTATAATAAGTATATGATAAGTTTTTATATATGTGTACTGATACTGGGGCTTGAACTCAAGGCCTGGGCTTTTCCCTTGGCTTGTCCCTTAGCACTCTACCACTTAAGCCACAGCTGCACTTTCGGATTTTTGTGGTTAATTGAAGATGAGTCCCATGGACTTTCCTGTTCAGGCTGGCTTCAAACCATGATCATGAGTAGCTAGGATTACAGGTGTGGGCCACTGGCACCCAAGGTGTTGTTTTTTTTTTTAAGGCAGCAGTGGTACTTACTAGACACACTATGTTGAAAATGAACTATACAACTTGTCGGTGGGGATGGGAGGAAGAAACTAGGAGAGAGGGAAGGAAGGGGTGACATTGTCCAGAAAAAGAAATATACTCATTACCTGACTAACATAACTGTAACCCCTCTCTGTACATCACTGTTATAACAACAAAAAATAGGTTGTTTTTTTTTAAGAAAAAGAATAAAAAGGGACTGATTTAGACTGTTTAAAGAAGAAAACAACAACCACTGCTTCCCAACACCAGGCAGAGTAACCACCAAGAACCCAAAATTTTGAAAGAAATTACATCAATCAAAATGCATTATATTCATGAACTGATTTATTGAATGGTAACTCCTTTTCAAAACTTCTTAAAGATAATAATAACAATAAAAGTATTTGGAATTGGGGACTAGGAAGGTGGCTCAGTGGCAGAGTGCTTGCCTTGCTTGCTTGAGGCCTTGGGTTCAATTCCTCAGCACCACATAAGCAGAAAAAGCCAGAAGTGGCTGGCGCTGTGGCTCCAGTGGTAGAGCACTTGCTTTGACCTGAAGAGCTCAGGGACAGCACTCAGGCCCAGAGTTCAGACCCCACAACCAACAAACAAACAAAAAAAAAAAAAAAAAAAAAAGAATTTGAAATTAGTGAGGAAATGCTACAAAAATAAAGTGCCAGAATTCTTAAACCCATAACAAAATGTGTTAAAGTCATTTTAGCAGGGTGATTGGAAACACAGGAAATGCCCATTGTATTCATGGCCAGGATTTCTGGAAACAGGTCTCTATAGTGACAAGAAACTCAGAAAATAAACAACCTTTTCCTGTGGCTCCAATAAATTCCAAGAGGGCCACTAATCAAGAAGCATTGAAATCTTAAAATATAAGTTGTCTGTGTACATTTTTATAGTACATGATATATATATATATATATGTATATAGATAGATAGATAGATAGATAGATAGATAGATAGATAGATAGATATAGATATAGATATAGATATAGATATAGATATATATAATGTACATTTGGGCAAGGGTAAAAACGACTTCTGAGAGGGAAGACCACACTGGTTGAAGAATAAGAATGGATGGGAAATATTTTACTATATTCCCTTTAATACTTTCAAATTAACACTTTCAAGTTTAATCATTTCAAATACCAAGTTTATGTAAATTAAATATTTATTCAGGTGAACAATTTTAAAAAGGAAAAGATGGTACCCAAATAAGAAAAGCACACGTAGAAACAGAAGTGCAATTTAATCTAAAGAAAAACAAGTAAACAGTAATAGAGGAGTAGCAAATAGAGAATAAAGATGAAGACTATATCCTGTTCTGCCTACAACATCAAACCCAAAGGACTTCTTGAAACCTAATCACTCACTGGGCATCTGTATCTTGACAGCAGAATTCCTGGAATAGTTTCCAAATCTCCACCCTTCCTGACTCAAAATAAGTCACATTTGGAGAAGAGACAAAAAGCTGTAATTAAAGCAGGTTCAGAGAGAAGTTTCTTACTTACAACACTGGGCGGCAGCAGTGGGCAAGGGCTTCCTCTGGCTTTCTTCTTGAATAGAATACTAGAAGCAGAAAAGGGGGAAAACATATATAAGAGGCCCAAGTAAAAGGAGAAGAGGCAAAAATCACACCTCCCCCCTCCTTTTTTAAGTGTAATATCAAGAATAGAAACACAACATCCCATTGCTTTTTTCCTATGTGACCCTGATATATAGGACAGACTCTGTTACTGTGTTGGCCCAATGAGACAGGCTAAATCATATGGAAATGTGGCTATTTTGATCAAGTGCACCAGCCCAACCCTTCCAGATAGCTGTAAAAGGCTTGTGAGTATTTCACAGGTCTCTGAGTTTTTCTTCAGCCAATTTCCCATCAGGGAAATTTATGTGCCTTATCACATTAAACACACTATGTAGTCCAATAGATACAGAAAATTTATAAAATTTCCAGTGCACATCATGACAAAAATGCTTAGAAAATCAGAAAGAAAACAGAATTTCTTTAATCTAATAAAGGACATCTACCAAAACTAATGAGAAACATCATGCTTTACACATGGACCATTCTCTTTAATATTCATTGTCCACTTTCTGTTAAAAATTGCACATTCCAAATAAGAGAATAAAGCAAGCTCAGGTGGAGGGATGGTCAACTGAGAGGACAAATGAGTGTGAATATGGTCAAAGTATTTCATGTGCAGGTATGAAAATAGAACAATAAAATCACTTTGAAACTGCTTTAAGAAGGGCAGGATAAGGGAGAGAGAGGGGTTGATAGGGATACACTGTATGTATGTATGGAAATGTCATAATAAAGCCTCCTTTGTACAACTAAAGTGTGCTAATATAAATCTTTTTTAAAATATTGTGTATTTGATATCCTTTCATATTCATAGGTTGTAAGACATCCTCAAAATCAAAATCCACTGATAGAAACATACCTATTCAGGATGCTGAAATCAGAAGAATCATAGGTCAAGGCCAGATGTGGTGAAAAAAAGTCCACAAGACCTCATCTCAAATAATAAAAAGTTGGGTATGGTAGTGTGTCTATCATCAGAGCTACATGGAAAACAAATAGGAAGATCATGATCCAGGCCAAAAGTGAGACCCTACTGAAAACATAACTAAATTAAAAAAAAATGGAAGTTTTGCTCAAGTGCTAAAGGAGAGCACCTGGTTAGTAAGGATGAGGCTCTGAGTTCAAACACTAGTACTGAAAAAAAAAAGAAAGAAAGACAGAGGAAGGAAGGAAGGAAGGAAGGAAGGAAGGAAGGAAGGAAGGAAGGAAGGAAGGAAGGAAGGAAGGAAAGAAGGAAGGAAGGAAGGAAGGAAGGGAGAAATCAATATGTGGTCAACCTCCTTCTATAAAACAGCAAAGTATCTACATGTAATTTATGCACAGCTTTTTATTTAAACATGTCCAGATTACTTACAATCTATAATGTAATGTAAAATCTATGTAAATAGTTATTAAACTGCATTGTTTATGAAATGATGATGACGAAAAAGTATCTTTTTATGGTTAAGTGTGTATAGTTCACTTGAAGACCACAGGTTTGGCTTATGTGAGGATTCAATCCTTAGTACCAAAAGAACACACACACACACAAAAACACAGAACTACATGCTCTTTACAGGTGCAACCTTTTTTTATAAATATTTTCAATACAAGGTGGGCAGAATCAGAGGATGTGGAGCCCTTACATACAGAGCGTCAACTATGCTGGATTTCCTAGGTAGTCATCAAAAACAAGGAAAGTATGATAAAAATGTCATAAGCAAGAAGAACCTAAGGAAACATGGCAACTATATGTAATAGAGTAAACTAAATGAGATCCTGGAACAACAAAAAAATGACATAATATAAAAACTATAGAAATGTTAATAAACTATAAAGTTTTAGCCTTATTTATTTATTGATTTCCTCACCAATTTTTTTTGGGGGGGTCAGTCCTGGACTCAATGCCTGGGTGCTGTCCCTGAGCTTTTTTGCTCAAGGGCAGTGCTCTACCATTTTGAGACACAGCACCACTTCCGGTTTTCTGGTGGTTATTGGAAATTAATCTCTCCGACTTTCTAGCCTGGGGCTGGCTTTTAACTCAGATCTAAGCCTCCTGAGTAGCTAGAATTACAGGCACTACTAGTTCATGTCTGTAATCTGAACCAAACACATTATTTTTTTGGCAGTATTGGTGGTTTGAACTTAGGGCCTTGAGCTTGTTAGGCTAGTACTATATAAGTAAGCCAGGACTCCACCCGTCTTTTTTTTTTTTTTTTTTTTTGTCGGTCATGGGGCCTGAACTCAGGGTCTGGGCGCTGTCCCTGAGCTCTTCAGCTCAAGGCTTAGTGCTCTTGTGGCTAGAGCCACAAGGCCACTTCCAGATTTTTCTGCTTACGTGTTGCTGAGAAATTGAACCCAGGGCCTCTTGTATGCAAGGCAAGCACTCTACCACTGAGCCACCTTCCCAGCCTGTCTTTCATTTTTTATTATTGAGACAGGGTGTCACTTCTCACTCAGTACACACCTGAGCCAGGATCCACCTCCTATGGACTTCCCATTATTGCTGCAATCACAGGCATATGTCATTGTATTCATCTCCCCTTCTATGGACACTTTGCTATAGACTTTTCTGCTAGACTGGCCAGGCACCACAATCCTCTAATATAGCTTGGGATGACAGGTTCACCTCACTGTACTCAGCTATCATTAAGAAGGCAGTCCCATAAATTTTTCTGCCAGGCTGGCCACAAACTGCAACTCTCCCATTTTCTGCCTCCTAAGTAGCTAGGATTATAGTTGTAAATCACTGGATCCCAGTTCACAAACAATTTTTTTTAATTTAATTCCTCAGGACAACATATAGTTCCTGGGATCCTCCCTGTACAAGCTATAAAGGATATGAGATATTCCTCATTTCTCCATACTAAAAATAAGATAGCCAAACACCAGCGGCTCATACCTGTAATCCTTGCTACTAAGGAGGTTGAGATCTGATGATTGTGATTCAAAGCCAACCTGGACAGGAAAGTTCATGAGATTCTTATCTCTAAGAAATTACTCGGAAAGCGCTAGCATTGGGCACAAAGAGACTCAGGACAGCACTCAGGCCCTGAGTTCGAGCACCAGGACTGGCAATAAATAAATAAATAAAATAAATAAATAAATAAGTGTAGTTCCTACCTCATTATCAGCTCCAAAAGCATTGATTTGCTCCAATTTATAGGTCCAATATCTGGCTTCCTCTTCTGGTATATCTACCGTAAAAATGAAGAAATTGTATCAACCAGTATAGTTCAGTCATCAGCAGATAATACTTTATTTACTCAAATAATGAATGTAGTTAGAAAGGTGGCAGTATTATATAACTTGATTCATGCTATATACATTATCTTGAGTCTCTATAAAAACCAACACAAATGCCAAGCACAGGTGGCTCACACCTGGAATCCTAGTTACTCAGGAGGCTGAGATCTGAGGATCCCAGTTCAAAGCCAGCCTAGGCAAGAAAGTGTGTGAAACTCTTATCTCCAGTTAACCACCAGAAAACCGGAAGTGGTGCTGTGGCTCAAGTGGTAGAGCGCTTGCCTTTAGCTAAAGAGCTCAGAAACAGCACACAGGCCTAGAGTTCAAGCTTCACAACCAAAACCAACAACAATAACAACACAATATACTACTATTCCCACTGTTTACATTAGTGCAAAAACTAGCAAACAATCTCAAGCAACGTGATAAAATAAGTTAAATTGTTTATAAATTATCATCAAATAGACTTACCAAAAGGCAACTCAAATCTTGTATCAAGCAAAATCTTATGAGGAGTTGGGTTTTTAGTTCCACATATCTCATCATTTTTCATTAATGTCTCTGCTTCCAAGGTAGACCACTCCCCAGGCCCTTCCTAGGGAACAAAGATCTAAGATTAAAAATTAATCTTTTTTGGCTCCCTGAAGAGCCAGGTGATTTTCTCTTGAATTTCCTCCTCTGGGAACTTCTGAGGGCTACTCACATCCTGATAAGGCAAACATACCACTGTCACCACCTGCCACTGTACTTGGCTTCTGTTCTCCCATAAGGCAGGGAGGGCACTTTCTTTGGGCTCAGTTTTCTGTGCCCAATGAGCACAAAATTTCCACAGTACCAGACTCTAAGATCAAGATTTAATCAGAAAAAAAGGTTTAAAAAAAATCTTGATCTGTGTGGTTCTTAATGATTGTGCCACTTAATGATACATATCACTGCTTCTTATTAGTAAGAGTTACTGACATTGCTAGATGAATAGAACTGAACAAGGGCAGCAATGAAAATGAACTGTTATATGCCTGGACAGTGTATAGACCTATACAGAATTAAGGGAAATAAAGAAAATAAGTAGAAGAAACATCTTCAACTTATCCCCCGCAAATCAAAGTCCTATTTCATGTTAACGTCAAATAAGAATATAGCAGCTTCTGCCTAAGTATAAAGTAGCTATGAAGAAAATGATACTGAGTTATGCTTTAATCTGAGAAAGTAGAGTGAGAGTTCCATTTGGAAATAATGCATGGAGACAATATGAATGCCTAGTGCTAAACCTAGAAGTTCCTTAAATTTATATTATGTTAAATATAGAAGAGATCCGAAGACAGTTATATGGGGATTGGTGATTCAGAGAAACTAAGCAAAAAATCAGATCCAGTCAAGTAGCTAAGGATATTGAATGAGATTACTCCTAGGAGAGTTCATAGAAGAGACATGTCCAAGCACATATGAAGACTAAAGTAGTACTCTGGCTCTTCTGAGATCAGCTACAGAGTATAGGAAAGAATACACTCAACACAATCCCCTGATCCTCTGGGTAAGGTTAGGATAACATGCCCTCTATTAGAAAAAGAGTAAATCTGATGCATGTATCAGTTGAAGAGAATCCAAGGTGAAGAAAAGTGAGGGCTACAACCATACCTCCAATCAGAGAGCACACTGACCTCATCTGACTGACGAATAGTCTTCAGAGCAATCCACACAGTCCCCACCATTGTATCCCAGATCAGTCCTTTGTTCCATACCTCCACACTCAGACCCAAGTCTAGACGACTGATCTCACTAAAGAAAAAAAGAAAATTTTTGAGGAAAGCCAGGTAGCATAAAAGAAACTGCATACCATTTTGCTACCTTGAACACATCATTATCATGATGACACTTTCATAAAGGAAAAGCAAAATGTCCCTAAATAGTAGCTATAACCATTCTTTAGAAAGCTATGTAAGGAATCATTAGGAAAAGACCTTTGTAATCAGAGGTGCACTCATGTAATCCCAACATTTGGTAGGCCAAGGCAGGAGGATTACTAGTTCAAGACCAGCCTGAGGGCTGGGAAGGTAGCTCAGTGGTAGAGCGCTTGCCTTGCATGCCTGAGGCCCTGGGTTCGATTCCTCAGCACCACATAAGCAAAAAGAAAAAAGCCGGAAGTGGCGCTATGGCTCAAGTGGTAGAGCGCTAGCCTTGAGCTGAAGAGCTGAGGGACAGCACCCAGGCCCAGAGTTCAGGCCCCATGACCGGACACACAAAAAAAAAAAACAACAAAAAACAAGACCAGCCTGAGCTATGTAATGAGACCCTATCTCAAAAAAAGGTGGGGGGGGGAGGGTCAGGCACTAGTAGTTCATGTCTGTAATCTGAACCCAGCTACTCAGGAGGTAGACAATAGTCACATGGACTTTTCTGTCCATCCTGGCTTTGAACTGTGATCCTCAGATCTCAGCCTCCTGAGTAGCAAGGATTACAGGCACAAGCCTGTAATTATTTTTCTTTACACTTCTGTATAGTCTTGAACACAAAAGTTTATGGACCATTTCTAGGCCCTGAGTTCAAGTCCCAGGACATACAAACACACATACACAAACACACACACAAATACCTAAGTAGGACTGAGGGCATAGCTCAGCAGTAAAGTACCAACATAACAAGGATGAGGCCCTGAAAAAGGGAGAAGGACAAGGAAGTTTGGAAGAAGAGAGGGAGAGAGGATCATATCAATAACTCTTAGCTCCCTTTCTACGTCTCTGCTCATTCATTCTTAGTCTCCTTTGTCCCCTCCTTAATGCTGCTGCTTTCTAAGCTCTATTCCTTTTATTGTTGTATATATCCTCTCTCTAATCATTCTAACTATTGTATATATCCTCTCTCTAATCATTCTAACTATACTTATGACTCTGATTTACCAATGTATTTCTCTAAACCAAACTTCTTCCCTAATTACCAGGCCCAAGTTTCTACATATCTTCTATATTTCTCAACGAACCATACTGTAAGGGCCTCAAATATCAACTTGTACATAATTTGTCTTATATTAATCTTTAACCTGAAGAGTAGCAATATAACTGACCCAATCACAGCAAACATTGGTTCTACTTCAACATCTAGCTACCCTTTCCTCTCTATCCCTTCTACTGTCCTTAGTTGTAGTCTCATAACCTTGCCCATTACTCATCAGTACCTTTTAAATATTACAACAAAGCTTCTTAAGTAGTACTTTAAGAAACAAGGCATAGCTGGATATAATGATAGATAGCTATAATGTCAGCACTCTGGAGGCTCTGGCAGGAGGAGCAGATGATAAAGTTAAGGCCAGCTTGAATTACATGGGGGAATCCTGCCCCCCCCAAAAAAAAACTGAAGGAAAAGGAAAAAGAAAGAAGTAATGTAGTTGAAAACCCAAAAAACTAGAAGATTTCTCCATAAAAATAATATTCAGGGCTAGGAATGTAGCTTCATGGTAGACTGCTTGCTAGCATACATAAAGCCCTGGGTTCAAGTCCTCAGTACCACATAAAGAGAAAAAGCCAGAAGTGGTGCTATGGCTCAAGTGATAGAGTGCTAGCCTTGAGCAAAAGAAGCTCAAAGAAGTGCCCAGGCCCTGAGTTCAAGCTCCAGGATTGGCAAATAATAATAACAATAACAACAATAATAATATTCACTGTAACATTTTATACTATTTAATGATAATAATTAAAATAATACTAATAATCAGGCCTATGTCCCTGGAGTTGTGCTATAAAAATATGAAAAGAGATTTCAGTTCATTTTCAAATTTCATGTTCTCCTTTGACTCCCTTAATGTGCACCCCCCCCCAAAAAAAAAGGCTTTTAATAAAGATAGACTTTTATAGGAAGGAAACTAGCATTTAGAAAAGCTCAATATTTAGCATAATCCTTCAATTATTCTATACTCTTTTCCCTTTTCCTAAATAGAACTGAAAAAAAGCTTTTCTTCAAATTTAGGAAAAAGCGACAAAAAACAGATCAAGGATTTAAAGTCAGAGGTTAAGCAGGCATGGGGCAGAGAGTATAATCTCAGCATTGACGATAGTGAGACAGGAGTATCTCAAGTGCAAGAGCAGCCTAGGACACACAATGAGTTCAAGGCCATGCTGCACTAAATAAAAAAATGATGTCTGAAATAAATAAATAAATAAATAATAAGCTTAAAGGGGTTGGGAATGTGACTCAGTGGTTGTGTACTTGCCTAGCATGCATGAAGCCCTAGGTTCAGTTCCTCAGTACCACTACACAGAAAAAGCCAGAAGTGGTGCTGTGGCTCAAGTGGTAGAGTGCTAGCCTTGAACAAAAGAAGCTCAGGGACAGTACCCAGGCCCTGAGTTCAAGCCCCAAGCCCCAGGACTGGCAAAATAAATAAATAAATAAATTTAAAGCCAAAGCTTAAAATAAAAAATATATTAATTAATTTTTAATTGTTATCATTAAGGAGTTGTTCAGAGAGGTTTCAATTCCATAAGTCAGATAATGAGTATAGTTCTTCTTGGGCAATGTCACCCCTTCCTTCACTTTCCCCCATTTAAAAATGTATTAATTTTTATGTCAGGCACTGATGGCTGTAATCCTGGCTACTCATGAGGCTAAGATCTGTTCAAAGCCTGCCCAGGCAGGTAAGTTCATGAGACTCTTTTTTTTTTTTTTTTTTAATTATTGTGAAAATACCATACAGAGGTATTACAATTACATGGGCAAGATAGTGAGTACATTTCTTATCAATCATTGTTGCCTCCTCCTTTGTTTCCCCATACCATCCCTTCCCCTCTCCACCCCCCAACCCCACTTCCCCCTACCACCCCCCTAGTCCCCGCAACCCCCACCCTGCCAAAGTTGTAAAGTTCGTTTTTCGACATAAGGTCGTCTTGTACATCTCATTGTTGTAATGGGTCCACCTGTAACCCTATTTAAACAGTTTGTTTTTTCCCTTCCCCTCCACAAATTATATCAACATCAAATACAGTGGAAGCGGGGCTTATACCCTGGAGGAGGTACATTCAAAGCAACAAAATCATCTTATAAATATGTTGGAAACAATGGCAAGAAAGAAAAAAACATTTGAATCCTTATTTTGGGGTTCATTTCCCTAACATCAACTTGTCTGACAGTTTCTATTTGTCTCAGACATATACTAGTTATTGCAAATAAGGGAAACCATGGGACCTATATTTCTTTTTTAGGGGGGGTCCGGTCGTGGGGCCTGAACTCTGGGCCTGGGCACTGTCCCTCAGCTCTTCAGCTCAAGGCTAGTGCTCTACCACTTGAGTCACAGCGCCACTTCCGGCTTTTTTTCTTTTTTGCTTATGTGGTGCTGAGGAATCGAACCCAGGGCCTCAAGTATGCAAGGCAAGCGCTCTACCACTGAGCCACCTTCCCAGCCTGGGACCTATATTTCTTTGGGCCTGGCTTACTTCACTTAATATAATTTTTTCCAAGTCTTTCCATTTCCTAACAAATGGGGCAATGTCATTCTTTCTGATGGAGGCATAGAATTCATTGTGGCTGGGCGCTGGTGGCTCACGCCTATAATCCTTGCTACTCAGGAGGCTGAGATCTGAGGATCTCGGTTCAAAGCCAGCCCAGGCAGGAGAGACTGTGAGACTCCTATCTCCAATAAACCACCAGAAAACCGGAAGTGGCGCTGTAGCTCAAGTGGTAGAGCGCTCGCCTTGAGCTGAAGAGCTGAGGGACAGCGCCCAGGCCCAGAGTTCAAGCTCTACGACCAACAAAAAAAAAAAAGAATTCATTGTGTATATATACCACATTTTCTTGATCCATTCATCTACCGAAGGGCATCTGGGTTGGTTCCATATCTTAGCTATGGTAAATAATACTGCAATAAACATAGTTGTGCTGGTAGCTTTAGTCTTGTTTGTGATCATTTGGGTAAATGCCCAAAAGTGGGATTGCTGGGTCATAGGGGAGCTCTATGTGGAGTCTTTTGAGGAACCTACATACTACTTTCCTAAGTGGTTGAACAAGTTTACACTCCTACCAACAATGCAATAAGGTTCCCTTCTGTCCACATCCCCTCCAGCATCTGTTGTTATTAGAGTTCTTGATTATAGCCATTCTAACTAGAGTGAGGCGGTATCTCAATGTTGTTTTGATTTGCATTTCTTTCATGAGACTCTTTTGTCCAATTAAGCACTGGAAAATCAAAGTGAAGCTGTGGCTCCAAGTAGTAGAACATTAATCTTGAGCAGAAAAGCTCAGGGACAGTGTCCAGGCCCTGAGTTCAAGCCCTACGACCAACACAAATCAATCAATCTATTTATCTATCTATCTACATACATACATATATAAATTTCTACATCATACACAACAAATTCAACTTTTTACTCATTGTGTGTGGGGAGGTATGGGTGAGAGAGAGAGAGAGAGAGAGAGAGAGAGAGAGAGAGAGAGAGAGAGAGAGAGGGAGAGAGAAAGAACTGGAGCTTGAAATTGAATTCAGGGCCTAGGTACTGTCCCTGAACTTTTTTGCTCAAGGATAGTGCTCTTCCACTTGAGCCACAGTTCCACTTCTGGTTTTTTGGTGGTTAATTAAAGACAAAGACTTCCCTGCATGGGCTGACTTGAATGGCCATCTTCAGATCTCAGCTTCCCAAACTGCTAGGATTACAGATGTGAGCCACTAGCACCCAGCATAGCTTTTTCACTCAAAGATGGAGCTCTACCATTTAAGCAACAGCTCCACTTCTGGCTTTTTAGTGGTTAATTGGAGAAAACCACTAAAAAGATAAATCAAAGGGGCTGGGAAAGTGGCTCAGTGGTAGAGTTCTTGCCTTGCATGCATGAGGCCCTGGGTTCGATTCCTCAGCACCACATAAAGCAGAAAAAGCTGGAAGTGGCACTTTGGCTCAAATGGTAGAATGCTAGCCTTGAGCTGAAGAGCTGAGGGACAGTGCCCAGGCCCAGATTTCAGACCCCACGACTGACAAAAAAAAATAAAGATAAATTGAAATCTGGGCTGGCTTCAAACCACAACCCACAGATTTCAGCCCTCTGCATAGCTAGGATTATAGTTGTGACCACTTGTGTTTGCTCTGTTTATGCATTTTTAAGTAATCAAATGAACAAAGGACATTTTATTCAAAAAAGCAAAAAACACTATAAAGCAGACGATTTAGATAGACATACAATCTCTCACAGATATAGTCACATTTCCTGAAGAGTCTTATGAGTTTTGTTTGATATCTTGCTAAGTATACTGTATTACATCCTAATTCTAACCACTGAGAAAAATCTAAGAAGTATTTTCAGCCCACATAAATTAGTTAGGAAAACTAGGCCCTGATGGCTCACACCTATAATCCTCAGGAGGCTGAGATCAGAGAAACAAAGTTAGTCCAGGCCAAAAAAAAAAAAATCTAGGAGATTCTTATCTCAAAAACACTAGCAGAAATCTAGTAGAGCACCAGCTGTGAATAAGTAAGTTGAGGGAGTATACAAGACCCTGAGTTGAATACCCAGTACTGTGGCACATGTGTGTGCATGTGCATGCACGCGTGTGCGCACATACATACACAGGCACACACGCACACACACACACACACACACACACTAATTAGGAGTATACTCACACTCATTTTTCACTTACCTCCAAGAATAAATTATTAATCCATGAGAGAAAAGATACTACAAATATATTTTACTTATATCACATCTCATTTCTTCCTGTAACTCAGCAGTTTTGGGTAAGAAAAAAAAAGAGTATTTAACATGCTCACACAATTTTAAAGTTCAAGTATACACAGAAGCATTAACTGTTTCTTCTGATGCTATCACCTGAGCAAGATTATGGAATATGCAGGATATCCTGCTGTGTAAAGTACTTACAACATGAAATCTTGTTCCCAAGAAGGTTGATCACCACGAACTGCTACAGTTGTACTCTTCACATTCTGTACTTTCAGGGTCACATATGTGTTAAACTTATCTTTAAAAAAAATGCAAAATGAAAATGTGATAATTAATGCTCAGATTGTTACTCAATCTCACACAGACCTTAGAATCAAGTAATATACAAATTAAAGTATTAAATTGCAAGAAAAAATAAGCTATATATTGTGTAATTCAAAGTACAGTAGAGTTGCAAAAATTATAAAAGTATATACTCTCTTCAATAACATAATCTAACTTTGTGTTTTTCTATATATTTGGGTTTTTTTGGGGGGGAGGGGTCCGGTCATGGGGCCTGTACTCTGGGCCTGGGCACTGTCCCTCAGCTCTTCAGCTCAAGGCTAGCACTCTACCACTTGAGCCACAGCGCCACTTCCGGCTTTTTTCTTTTTACTTATGTGGTGCTGAGGAATCGAACCCAGGGCCTCGGGCATGCAAGGCAAGCGCTCTACCACTGAGCCACCTTCCCAGCCCCTTTTCTATATATTTGTAATCAGACATTATGGCACATGCTTATAATTCCAACATTCAGAAACTAAGCAGGATTATGAGTTCAGACTCAGCTAGACAGCAAGACCATGTCCCTCCCCCCAAAAAATACAGATACATATGCTCTACTACATATATATGTATGTATGTATGTATGTATGTATGTATATAAATATACATTTTTCCAGGCACCAATGGCTCCTGCCTGTAATCCTAGCTACTTAGGAAGCTGAGATCTGAGGATTGCAGTTCAAAGCCAGCCTGGGCAGGAAAGCCCATGAGATTCCAATTAACCACCAGAAAACCAGAAGTGGTGCTGTGGCTCAAAGTGGTAGAGCACTAGCCTTAAGCAAAAAAGAGCTCAAGAACAGTGCTCAGGTTCCAAGTTCAAAAACCTATGACCAACATATCTGTATATATGTGCATTTATATGTATTATAAATATATATACATATATATATATATTTGCAGTAGAGCATTTTTTCTAGCATGCACAAGGACACCTTCAGAAGTGGAGGTAGGAGGATCATGACGGACAGAGCAAAAGCAGAATATCCTAGCTGAAAAACATAAGAACATAAAGGCTGGAGGTATGCCTCAAATGATTTTATTACTCATAAGTTGAAGCCATGAATTCAAAAACCACTATTGCCAAAAAAACCCAACAACAACAAAAGAAGATAAAGTAGACAATAGTAAATGTACAAGAATATTTGTTTATAATACCAAAATATTGGGAAAAACCTAAATACTCATCCATCAGAGTTCTTGGATGAAAATCTACAACAAAAATTCGCACAGCACTTTAAAAGAAAGAACTAGAAGCCAGGCATGGTATATTGGAATGTCCTATGAGTTCCATGCCTACTTGGTCTATATAGTGAGAAAAAAAAAAGATGGGAACAGAAGGAAAGACAAGGGGAGGAGAGGGCAATACATATGAAGAAATGTTCATGATAAATAAAGTATATGGCACAGTATGATTCATTATACCTACAAAAAAGATCTGAAAATATATATATTAAAAGCTCTAAATAATTGTGGGTGGTTTTTTTTTCTCGGTCATGGGGCTTGAACTCTGGGCTTGGGTGCTGTCCCTGTGCTCTTCAGCTCAAGGCGAGCACTCTACTGCTTGAGCCACAGCACCACTTCCGGTTCTAGTGGTTTATTGGAGATAAGAGTCTCACACACTTTCCTGCCCAGGCTGGCTTTGAACCGTGATCCTTAGATCTCAGCCTCCTGAGTAGCTAGGATTACAGGCGTGAGTCACTGGCGCCCGGCTTAGTTATTTTTGAGAAAGAGAACTGGGTTGATCAAGAGGAAATGAACTTTCATTGATAAATATAAATATACAAATTCCTTCAATTTGTACAACACCATTTATTTTAATTAATAATTTCATTTAATTTTGTGTGTGTCAGTCCTTGAACTAAGAGGCCGAGAGTTGTCCCTGAGCTTTTCTGCTCAGGGCTAGTACTCTGCCACTTGAGCCACAGCTCCACTTCTGGCTTTTTGGGTAGTTAGAGTCTCACAGACTTTCCTGCCTGGGCTAGCTTCAAATAGTGATCCTAAGACCTCAGTCTACTGAGTAGCTAGTATTACAGGAGTGAGGCACTGGGACCAGGCTTTAAGTCACAGAATCTATAGAAAAAGCACATAATAATAGACAGCTTGACTTACCTGGTGAACCCTGGAATTTGGCTCTTTTAACTACAAGAGAAAAACAGAAGATACCATTAAGAATTAACCAACAATGCTTGAGTACCTTCTATATTCCAATATTAAAGGTAAGATTAGATAGTTAAGTCTAATTCTTTTTTCTTTTTTCTTTTTTCTTTTTTGCCAGTCCTGGGACTTGAACTCAGGGCCTGGGCTTTGTCCCTGAGCCTCTTTGTTTTTAAGGCTAGAACTCTACCACTTGAGCCACAGAGCCTACTTCTGACCTTTTCTGTTTATGTGGTACTGAGGAATCAAACCCAGGGCTTCATACATGCTAGGCAAGCACTTTACTAATAAGCTACATTCCCAGCCCTAAGTCTAATTCATAAGAAGTTGAATGGTAACCCCTTCATAAAATACTTAAAGAAACTAAAAATATAAATTTTAAACTATATATATACTGCAATTTCTATAATTCCATTTTATAAATGCAAACCAAAACCCTCATGGCACAATCAAAATGGGTCAAAAACTTGTATGAGCTAACATTATAAAACTTTTAAAAAAGGTCTTTGTGACTTTAGTTAGACAGCAGTTTCATGAGTATAAAACCTAAAGCCAGGCACTGGTGGCTCATGCCTATAATCCTAGCTACTCAGGAGGCTGAGATCTGAGGATCACGGTTCAAAGCCAGCCTAGGCAGGAAAATCTATGAGGCTCTTATCTCCAATTAACTGCCAGAAAAACCAGAAGTGGGGCTGTGGCTCAACTGGTAGAGAGCTAGACTTGAGCTAAAGAGCTGAGGGACAGTGCCCAGGCCCAGATTTCAAGCCCCAGGACACAAAAAAACAAAAACAAAAACCTAAATCAAGCAAATAAACAAATGCCAATAGTGGGGCTTCGTGGTATTTTCAATAGTCACTGAATTTCCTGCTACAATATAAGAGTGGTAAATTGGCATATAAGGTCAAAGCATGCTCATTGGGGCATGACATAAATTAGTTATATTTGGGGGTAGTATTTTTATCTTAAGGTCTCTCTAATGCAAATTATGCATTGCAAATTTGTTCTGTTAACTACTACTCTGAAATTGAAAAAGAGTTACATTGACATTCTGAATGCTTCTAAGTAAAGACAATTTTTTTAATTTTTATTTTGTCAGTCGTGGGGCTTGAACTCTGGGCCTGGGCGCTGTCCCTCAGCTCTTCAGCTCAAAGCTAGCACTCTACCACTTGAGCCACACTGCCACTTCTGTGGTTTATTGGATAAGAGTCTCATAAACTTTCCTGCCGAGAAAAAAGAATTTACATGGTGAACTTCCCTAACCCAAAATGCTATGAGCACCAGAACACCAAAAAAGATTTAAATTTTGGAGCACTTTGGATTTTGAGTGCTCAACCAGTAAAATCTATGCTGTAAAATACTATAAAAAATACTGTAAAATCTGACAAATTCCAAAACTGGAAGTATTTTTAGCCCCACATCAGATAATGGGTAAAAACCTATATACAAATGGGCCAATAAGTTCATGAAAGATGTTCCACTTTATCAGAGCAATATAAATCAAGCCAAGCACCAGTGGCTCACGCCTATAATCCTAGCTACTCAGGGGACTGACATCTGAGAATAACAGTTTGAAGCCAGTCCAGGCAGGAAAGTTCATGAGACTCATATCTCCCAATTAACCACCAAAAGCCAAAGTGAGTGGTGGCTTAAGTGGTAGAACACTGGCCTTGAGCAAAAAAGTATATACATATGTATAAACACATATATTTTATATATACAAACACATATATACATATATGTATATGTATGTACATGCATGTATTACATATACATATACATATCACAAATAAGGTACTATTTCTCACTCATAAAACTGGCAAAAAGAGTAAGAAAAAAATTTAGACCCAGCCAGGCACAGTGGCTCATACCTGTGAATCCCAGGCTAAAAGTTTGCAAGGCACTATCTTAACCAGTAAATATGGGCCTGGTGCTACAACTACATAGGAAGCTTAAATAAGATTACAGTCCAAGCTGGTCCAGGCATAAACTCAAGACCTTATTCAAAAAATAATTAAAGTAAAAATGGCTGGGAGCATGGCTGAAGTGGTAGCTTACCTACCTATTATATGCAAGTCTTGTGTTATATCCCAGTACAACCAAAGAACAAGCAAGAAAGACAGTATCAGGCTTGGATGTGAAGAAAGTAGGTCCTTTACTCACTGCTGATAGAATTGGCACTTTGGAAAACAGTCTGAAGTTCCTCAAAAGGTTAAAGAGTTATTTGGATCCTGTAAGAATTCTACTCCTAAATACATTCAGAAGAAATGAAGAGCCAGGCACTCATGGCTCACATCTGTAATCCTACCTACTCAGGAAGCTGAGATTTGAGGATGGAGGTTCAAAGCCAGCCCAGCAGGAAAGCCCATGAGAATCTTATCTCCAATTAATCACAGAAAAAAAAAGGAAAGTGGAGCTGTGGCTCAAGTGGCAGAGCAGAAGCCTTGAGCAAACAAGTTCAGAGACAGTACCCAGTCCCAGAGTTCAAGCCCCAGGACCTACAAAAAAAGAAAAGACATGAAATGAAGACATATACCCAACATAGAAACATGTACACAAATTTTCATGGCAGCATTAATCAAGAGGATTCAAAGGTGAAAACCCCCCAAAATACTGATAAACTGAAGAAAGGATAAACAAAGTATGATAAAAAAAAAAAACATTAAATGGGATATAATTCAGCCATGAAAAAGTACAGATATATACTATGAGTGAACAAGTGTTTGCTAACACAAAGAAGCCAGTCACAAAGGACCATACATTCATTACATTATTCCTTATATATACTTCCAAAACTGTAAAAATCCATAGAAATAGAAAGCAGGTTAATAATTACTAGGAATTGAGTAAGAAGAAAAGATTGTTTGAAGGATAATGATTTTTTAAAAAGTGTTTATTCAAGCCCCATGACTCACAAAAAAAGTTTTTAAAATAAAGAGAGGTAATGATTGCACAAGATTGTAAAAATACTAAAATCCATTGAACTGAACACTTTAGGATAATAGAGCTGGGTATGGAGGGATTCCTGTAATCCCAGGACTTGGGAGGTTGAGGCATGAAAATTTTGAGTTCCAAGCCAGCTTGGGCTACATAAAGAGAATCTATAATAATAATAATAATAATAATAATAATAATAATAATAATAATAATAATAATAATAATAATATGCTAATGCTATGTTAATTTCCCTTGAATTTAAAAAGTCTATATATTAAGCTGCACATAAATATTCATAGCAGAGCTAGGCATGTTGGTATGCATATACCTGTAATCTCAGCACTCAGGAGGATGAAGCAAGAGGAACATTAGTTTGGAGCTAACATGGACTGCATAATAAGACTCTGGCTCAAAAAAAATTCACATGTATATAAATGCTTTCATATATTGACATGAATAGGAACAAAGATACAAAAGGATATATACTAAGTGTACTGTGAACATAATATATCTCTGGAGATAAGTCAGGAAGAAATGTAAAACTAAGCCAGGCTTGGTGGCTCAACCCTGTAATCCTATGTACTCAGGAGTCTGAGATCTGAGGATTGTGGTTCAAAGCCAACCAGGGCAGGAAAGTCCATGAGACTCTTATCTCCAATAAACCACTTAGAAAACCAGAAGTGGCTCTTTAGCTCAAGTGGTAGAGTACTAGCCTTGAGCTGAAGAGCTGAGGGACAGCGCCCAGGCCCAGAGTTCAAGCCCCACAACCGACAAAAAAAAAAAAAAAAAGAAAAAAAAAGAAAGAAAAGAAGTGTAAAACTATCAAATTTTTAAGTTTTCAAATCTTTATATTGTCCACGAATTAAAATAAGTGCAAATTACTGTCTATATGTAAAAACCATTAAATGCACAGCCTGGTACTTGTGGCTCACATCTGTAATCCTAGCTACACAGAAAACTGAGATCCGAGGCTCATGATTTAAGACCAGCACAGGCAGAAAAATTCACTAAACTTTCCTCCAATAAAGATAACCAGCAAACTCAGGAGGCTGAGATCTGAGGATCGCGGTTCAAAGCCAGCCCGGGCAGGCGAGACCGTGAGACTCCTATCTCCAATAAACCACCAGAAAACCGGAAGTGGCGCTGTAGCTCAAGTGGTAGAGCGCTCGCCTTGAGCTGAAGAGCTGAAGGACAGCGCCCAAGCCCAGAGTTCAAGCCCCCACGACCGACAAAAAAAAAAAAAAAAAAAAAGATAACCAGCAAAATAAAGCAAAGGGAGAGGCATGGCTCAAGTGGTAGCATGGCAGTAGAGCAATCATGAGTCCCAAGTTCAAAGTCCAATACTACCAAAGAATATAAATTAATCAAATATGTAATAAATAAAAAATATTATATAGCTCAACTATTTCCTCAAGACTGAAAAATAAAACCTGATTAAACAACAAACTTGATGCCTAATTATGAAGCTAATTTAAAAGGAATGCTTTCAGAATCAAAGCTATGAGGGGCTCCAGCACAGAATTCATCTTTTTCCACACCATTATGTTCACAAAAATGAAGAGAAAAGATGTGTAGGAAAGTAATAGTCACAATAGAATACTTAGGCTCCTACAAGACTCCAATGTGAAAACCCTAAAGCCAGGCTAAAAAAAGATAATCCAGGAAGAACATTTTTCCCTATATTTTTCCTTAAAGTAAATTCAGAAATAAGAGAATATCTAAGATCTGTACCCATCTCTCAAAAAAAAATCTTCAGCTCCTGAGTTCCTCTGACCTTATTGTGGAACCAAATCTGCACTCTGAGATTACAGGAAATAATCCTATTTGCAATGACTCTGCAATCACTGACCTGGTTCTCCAGGCATAGGGAATGGCTGAGCTATCTTGTTTTAGGCTATGCTGTCATGAAACAATTTCCAAAGGCTTGCGACACTAGTGCCCTTGATTATAACTGCTTCAGAATCAGCATTAAAAAGGTGTATCACTATATACAATAAGTAATTGTTTATTTAAAAGTTACCTTTTTTTAAGATAGTAAACACATATAATTCTACCGCCCTGTTTTCATTCTGTCACTGTTTAAACACTGAGGTAAATTTGCATATTCTGTTGTATTATACTTTCACATTTTGTCAATATGTGGGCATAAAGATGCATTAAAGGTAGGAGGAGAATGACAGAATGGATGACTCTGATCAAGATGTACTGCATTGACCAATAGATATATTAAATTGAAACCTCTTGTACAACTATTTGAAGATTTTTTTTTAAAGATACACTATGACAGGTCAGCCAATGACCACAGGTTTGGTTTTGTTGTTTTTGATTTTGTCAATTGTGGGGCCTGAATTCTGGGCCTGGGTACTGTCCTTCAGCTCTTTAGCCTCAAGGCTAGAACTCCACCACTTGAGCCACAGCACCACTTCTGTTTTTTTCTGCTTATGTGGTGCTGAGGAATCAAACCCAGGGCCTCATGCTTGCAAGGCAAGCACTCTACTACTAAGCCACCTTCCCAGCCCTGACACAGGTTTTGACTCTGTTGTTCAGACTGGCTAACAAAATGTGCTTTTTCTTCCCTCTCTTTTATGAACAACTTTATTAAAGCTGAATACTTTATTTAGTCTAAGGGAAAAACAAAAACATACAGTGAAAAATCATCTCTTCTCAAGAGTATAGCAAATATTTCCATGTTTAATCATAGTCATTGCAATTGTCATTTAAAAAATTTTATTAGTTTAGTTTTTTTAACTAATGCTCTCAATACATAATCTAGGGTAGCCTTGCTATGTATCCTAGGCTTGTCTCAAAGTAGAAATCTCCTTCCTTAGCCTCTTGAGTGTTGAGATTATCATGTAACTTCTAAAAGGAAATGAAAAGTGAGACCATCTAAGGTACTTTTTCATCCTATTGGGGTATGGGGAGCACCAAATATAAATGAGTACCTCTTTACTCATAAAGAAAAGGACATTTAGGTTGTCTTGAAGACTACTATAAAATTCTAAAACATAGCATTTAAACGTTTAAAAAACACTTTTACTTTATATGTGTGTGTGTGTGTGTGTGTGTGTGTGTGTGTGTGTGTATAAATGTAGATGCAGATGTAGATGTAGATGTATATAAATACATACATACACTCACACACACTTTCAAACACATGTTAAGATTGAACACAGAGACCTCAAGCATGTTAGGTTAGCACTCTATCATTTGAGCCACATCTCTCAGTCCAATATCTTTTATTTTAAAAAAATATTTAGTGGGGGAAGGGGAGAATGTAGTTATAGAGGTGGGATGGAAGGGATGGTAGGGGAAAAACAAAGGAGAAGGCAACAATGCTTGGTAAGAAATGTACTCATTACTTTGCTCATGTGATTGTAACCCCTCTGTACAGTATTTTCACAATAAAAAATTTATTTATAAAAAAAATGTTTGGACCAAGTGCAATGACTCAGTCTATAGGAATTATAGACTACTGGACAGGCTGAGATCAAGAGGATCATGGTTCCAAGCCAAATCAGGCAAAAAGTTTATAAAGATCCCCATCTCCACCAATAACTAGGTGAAGGGATATACACCTGTCATCCCAGCTACACTGAAAGCTTAAATAGGATTGTGGTCTAGGACTAGAAAAACTTCAAGACACTATCTGAAAATAACTAAAGCAAAAGGTATGACATGATTGAAGTGGCAGAGCACCTTCTCAAGAATAAAAACCTGAGTTCAAACTCTGGCATCACCGCTAGCCCACCAACACCCCAAAAACAGAAGAAGAAATGGGTGTAAGGCTAAATGTTTGATATGCATTTAGTATGCACAATGCTTGGAGTCCAATCACCAGCAAAAACAAAATTAATTAATTAGTATAATTAAATAAAGCCAGAAAGCTAGATATGGTAATGTACTCTTTTTTTCTTTTTCTTTTTCTTTTTTTTTGGAGAGGGGGGTGGTTGCTGGTCCTGGGCACTGTCTCTGAGTTTGGCTCAAGGCTACCACTTGAGCCACAGCCCCAGTTCTGGCTTTTGGGAAGGTACTTGAGATAAGAGTCCCACAGAATCCAGCACCGGTGGCTCACGCCTGTAATCCTAGCTTCTCAGGAGGCTGAGATCTGAGGATCACGGTTCAAAGCCAGCCCAGGCAGGAAAGTCAGTGAGACTCTTATCTCCAATAAACCACTAAAAAACCGGGAATAGTGCTGTGGCTTAAGCAGTAGAGAGCCGGCCTTGAGCTGAAGAGCACAGGGACAGCACCCAAGCCCAGAGTTCAAGCCCCATGACCGACCAAAAAAAAAAAAAAAAAGAGTCCCACAGACTTTCCACTTTCCTGTATGCACTGGCTTTGAACCGCAACCCTCAGATTTCAGCCTCAAAGCCAGGTGCTGGTATCTTACTCAGGAGGCTGAGATCTGAGGATTGCAGTTCAAACCCAGCCCTGGCAGGAAAGTCCATGAGACTCATCTCTAACCATCTGAAAACCAGAAGTGGTGTTGTGTCTCTAAGTGGTGCTATGGCAGCTTAGGGACAGAGCCCACAACCCAAGTTCAAGTCCCAGGACCAGTAAAAAAAAAAAAAACAACAAGCAAGCAAACAAACAAACAAACAAAAACAAGCAAACAAAAAACAGCTTTGGTGTTGGAGGCATGGCTCAGCTGGAAGAGCACTGGCCAATGAGCCAAAGCATCAGGCATGAAGTTCAAGTCCTAGTCTCACACCAAAAAAAAAAAAAAGAAAGAAAGAAAGAAAGAAAGAAAAAAAAATCCAAAAAATGTGGTACCTATAAACAATGAAATTTTACACAGCTATTAGAAAGAATAATATGTCATTTGCAGGGAAATAGTTGGACCTAGAACAAATCATGTTAAGTGAGGTAAGCCAAACTCAGAGAAACAAAAGGCACATGTTTTTCTCTCCTGTGCAGAAGGTAGATCCAAAATACATGTCTCACACACAGTGAGAATAAAGGAGGACACTTTTTTTTCCCTATCTCCCCATCCCCACCAAAGGACACTCTTAGGGGAAGAACACAAGGTATAATGCCTCTGTGACAAATAAAATTTAAATCTAATAATATTTTTTAAATAATAAAATTATACAAAATAATATTTATTGAAATAAACTTCAGGAAATAGAAACAAGAGGGTTTTCTTTTTTATCTTGCTTGTTCATTTTTCCATCTTTGGAGGGGTAAGAGGGACACAAAAATGGAGGGGAAAAGGGTGAACAAATATAACAGCAGTACTCAGTAGAAACTATGTTGAAAATGAACTATATAACTTGTGCGTAGAGATGGGGGAGGGAAGGAACTGGGAGAGAATGAAGAGGTGACATTGTCCAAAAAGCAATGTATTCATTACCTGGTTAATGAAACAGTAACCCCTCTGTATACACTTTTATAATAACAATATTTTTTAAATTTTTTTGGGGGGGTCCGATCGTGGGGCCTGAACTCTGGGCCTGGGCGCTGTCCCTCAGCTCTTCAGCTCAAGGCTAGCACTCTACCACTTGAGCCACAGCACCACTCTGGCTTTTTTCTTTTTGCTTATGTGGTGCTGAGGAATTGAACCCAGGGCCTCAGGCATGCAAGGCAAGCGCTCTACCACTGAGCCACCTTCCCAGCCCAATATAATAACAATATTTTTTAATACTGTTTCCTCTACCATCACATCTGATTTGTCTTTGAGACAGTATCACTAGACAATTTTGTCTAGGCTGGCTTTGAACCATCCTTCTCCCTTCATCTCTCAAACAGCTGTGGTTATAGAAATGAGCTACTTTTCTATTTTAAATTACCAGTGGATTATCTGTGTGAATATGTTCTGAAATGCCTCGATATACTTAAGTACCATAGCCACATCTAGTTGGTTCCATAAAACAAAGAACCAATTGCCACTTGTCTGTGACAGTCTGTGACAATGGTACTGGAAAGTAAAAACCAAGTTCTTTGGAGATTCAAAGACTGTCAGAAAAATTCTACTTTGTTTTAATGACAGTATGTGTGTGTATGTGTGTGCATATGTGTGTCTGTGTACTCAGACATATTTGACTCAACTCTCTTATTTGGCAAGGAATCATCCTTTTCATTTCCATTTCGTATTGGGAGACATGAAAGCTAGTTTCCATTTATTCAGACTTTGTATGTATTCTGTACAAGGGTCCAGTACTAATCTTCATTCAGATTGACCCAAATATATTTTATGTACCAAGTATTCTAGGCTATAGCAGAATACAAATTTGAAAATGGGTCACTTAGTCTATAGGTAAACAATTACAAAAATACACAGTTATAATGTAAATCCTACAACCAAGATAAATACAAAACAGTCCTTTGTTGATAGGATTACAAGAGTGACAGAGGACTGTGAGAATAATAACTACAACTAAAACTACCACTTAATCCCTTAAATTCCCAGTTAATCTCTTCAGAAATTTTGAGATAAGTAGTGGTAGTATTTCCATATTACAGACAAGGAAACTGGGTCTTAGAGACTTAAACTACTTGCTCAAGGTTAAAGAGCCAGTAACTAATAGAGCTGGGACTAAAACTCAGGCCATCTGATTTCAAAGTATCACCAGAGTGGATTGTAATTTCCTAGTTTTCATAGTAAGAATATCTTTCTATAGAAAGGTATTTTGTGTCCACAATTTTGAGGAGAGGAAGCTTTTCGTGATGTCTTCATTCCTTCCCTTGGACCTAGAGATAGACTCAGTCCATTATGTGTAAAAACTGGATTAAAGCCGGGCGCTGGTGGCTCACGCCTGTAATCCTGGCTACTCAGGAGGCTGAGATCTGAGGATCGTGGTTCAAAGCCAGCCCAGGCAGGAGAGACCGTGAGACTCCTATCTCCAATAAACCACCAGAAAACCAGAAGTGGCGCTGTAGCTCAAGTGGTAGAGCGCTCGCCTTGAGCTGAAGAGCTGAGGGACAGCACCCAGGCCCAGAGTTCAGGCCCCACGACCGATGTATGACTTTCATGTAAATGTTCTCAATGGGTATAGGTTCTTTTTTTTTTTTTTTTTGGTCAGTCGTGGGACCTGAACTCTGGGCCTGGGTGCTGTCCCTGAGCTCTTCAGCTCAAGGCTAGTGCTCTACCACTTGAACTACAGCGCCACTTCCGGCTTTTTCTGCTTATGTGGTGCTGAGGAATCAAACCCAGGGCCTCATGCATGCAAAGCAAGCACTCTACCACTGAGCCACCTTTCCAGCCCCGGTTATGGGCTCTTAACTCAGTGCCTTAGCCTCCAAAGTGCTAGGACATATAGGCATACGTCAACCCACACAGCTCTGGATATAGATTCCTTAAAAAAAAAACTTTAAAGCTTTTATGCCTGTTAATAATTAGCTTTTCCAGGTATATTTTATTTCTGTCTTGTTTTTTGGGAAGGATAGAGTAGAAATATTTTTATAGTAGATTCCTTTAGTATCAGAATGTCAGTTTTCTAACACAGGAATAATATATTTTAAAACTTAGAGTAAAGCAAGACACAGAGCTGTGCATGTCTACAATCCTGAACACTTAGGAGAGTGAGATCTGAGGATCTCAGTTTGAGCTAGCAGGTTTCCTTATTTAGTTTTCATAGTTACAAGTAAGCCCAAAGGACAGTTTTCAGTGCCTATAACTTGCTCTTTGAAATACACTCTTCTCTTGATTTATATACTCCCCTGACACGTGATTTGCATAGCTGGCTGTTCACCTTTCACCACCACTTTCTCTTTTGCCTATTGTCTCAGATACTGGAATACCCCCAGAGCTTTCACTTATTCTCTCTTCTTTGTTGGAAGTAGGAGCTATACTGGGGTTTGAACTCAGGATCTTACACTTGCTAGACTCTGAAGAGGCCCAAAAAAATTTTTTTCAGTACTGTGATGGGTACAAAACAGCCATAAGTGGAGATATGGCTCAAGTGGTAGAGGGGCTAGCCTTGAGCCAAAGAAGCTCAGAGACAGTGATCCAGGACTGGCACACACACACCAAAAAAATATAGTACTCAAAAAATAGTTCTAGGGCTGGAAGGTAGAGCACTTGCCTTGCATGCAGGAGGCCCTGGGTTCGATTCCTCTGCACCACATAAGCAAAAAAGAAAAAAGCCGCAAGTGGCGCCGTGGCTCAAGTGATAGAGCTCTAGCCTTGAGCTGAAGAGCTGAGGGACAGCGCCCAGACCCAGATTTTAGGCCCCACGACCGGCAAAAAAAAAAAAAAAAGGGGGGGGGGTGGGGGCAGAAGTAGTTCAAGTGGTATAGCCCTAGACCTGAGGGGAAAAAAAACTGAGGAACAGCACCCAGGCCCTGAACTCAAGCCCCAGGACCAACACACACAACAAATAGCATACTGTTCAAATGCTTACTACTTCAGCACATCTCCAACCCTTTTTTCTCTTGTTATTTTTTTTTTTTTTTGTCAGTCATGGGGCTTGAACTCCGGGCCTGGGCGCTGTCCCTCAGCTCTTCAGCTCAAGGCGAGCGCTCTACCACTTGAGCTACAGCGCCACTTCCGGTTTTCTGGTGGTTTATTGGAGATAGGAGTCTCACGGTCTCTCCTGCCCGGGCTGGCTTTGAACCACGATCCTCAGATCTCAGCCTCCTGAGTAGCTAGGATTACAGGCGTGAGCCACCAGCGCCCGGCTCTCTTGTTATTTTTGAGATAAAGTTTCTCCTATTTGTGCTTTCCACATAGTTGTTAAAATTGTTACTATAGAGGGAGCGAAGAATTCTACATGTGAGTGTTAGTTTAATCCATAACAATATTTGATAAATGAAAACAGGAAATTATCCTGCAGAATGCACAATTTATACAGCTACACTCTCTCTCTCTCTCTCTCTCTCTCTCTCTCTCTCTCTCTCTCTCTCTCACCTAAAAACTATTTCACCTAAAAAGCTGAAATGGGGGGTAGGGGGGGACGGTGGACTGGAAGAGCAAGGGAAGGGATGACAAAAAGAAATATACACTTTACTTGATTTATGTAACCCCTCTGCACATAACCTTTTTTTTTTTGGGGGGGGTCCGGTCGTGGGGCCTGAACTCTGGGCCTGGGCGCTGTCCCTCAGCTCTTCAAGGCTAGCACTCTACCACTTGAGCCACATCGCCACTTCCAGCTTTTTTCTTATGTGGTGCCGAGGAATCGAACCCAGGGCCTTGAGCATGCAAGGCAAGTGCTCTACCACTGAGCCACCTTCCCAGCCCCTCTGCACATAACCTTTATAATAACTATTTTTAAATTTTTTTGTAAAGGTGATGTACAGAGTGGTTATCATTACATAAGTGTAGATAATGAGTATGTTTCTTTTTGAACAGTGATACCCCTCTCTCTATAATAACATTTTTAAGAATTAAAAAAAAAATCTGAAATTTGGATGGAGACATATACAAAGCTGAAATTTCAAAGGAGACGAGCATGCAGAATATCAGAACCATGCTTCTACAAATAAAAAAATGCCAAAAATTCCATTAAACTAGCAGACTCCATTCAAGAGGCATGAAACAAATTCTGACATCACTAAGGACTCAATTCTAGAGGCATCTTGACCTTCTGAGCCTCCAGAACTGTAGGACAATAGATTTCTGGTGGCAGTAGCAAACTCCTATAATTATAAATAACTTGTGATGCCTACTGATAGTGAAAGATGTAGTAAAAGAATTACTTGAGAGCTGGTCCTGTGAAGCAGAGAGGGGAGCCATGCAGACCTGGGAGCTGCCACTGTGGCCACCACAGGACAAACATCAGGATCCATTATACGTATTGAGTAACTATGGAAGATTATATCAAAATAGAGAAAATCAGAGAAGGCACTTATGGAGTTATATGTAGGGGTAGACTTAAAACAACAGGCCAAACAGTAGACATGAAGAAAATCATACTGGAAAGTAAGGAGAAAGGGATTCTTAGTACTGGCATTCATGAAATTTCTCTATTAAAAGAATTTCATCATCCAAATATAGTCAGTCTTCAAGATGTGCTTATGCAGGATTCCAGGTTATATCTCATCTTTGAACTCCTTTTTGTGGATCTCATGAAATACTTAAGATTCTATCCCACCTGGTCAAGTCATAGATTCTTCCCTTGTTAAGAGTTATTTGTACTAAATCCTTCAGGGTCTGTTTTTTGTCAGTCTAGAAGAGTTCTTCACAGAGACTTAAAACCTCAAAAATCTATTGATTGAGATGAAGAAATAATCAAGCTGGCTGACTTTGGACTCACCAGAGCTTTTGGAATCCCTATTAGAGTATATACACATGAGGTAGTGACATGGGTGTAGATAGATCTCCAAAAGTATTCTGGAGTCAGCTCTCTACTCCACTCCAGTGGACATTTGGAGTATAGGCACAGTATTTGCAGAGCTAGCAACTAAAGCCACTTTTCCATGGGGATTCTGAAACTGATCAACTTTTTAGGATTTTCAGAGCTTTGGGTACTCCTAATAATGAAGTATAGCCAGAAGTGGAATCTCTACAGGATTATAAGAATACATTTCCCAAGTGGAAACTAGGAAGCCTTGCTTCCATGTCAAAAACTTGAGTGAAAATGGCTTGGATTTGCTCTCAAGCTGATTCTTTGAAGTTATTATTGTATGAAGAAGCGATTGAAGAGTCTTCAAGCAAAAAAAAAAAAAAGCAAAAAATGTCTTGAAAAAAAGAAAGGGCCGGGTGCCAGTGGCTCACGCCTATAATCCTAGCTACTTAAGAGGCTGAGATCTGAGAATCTCGGTTCGAAGCCAGCCCCAGCAGGTAAGGCCATGAGACTCTTACCTCCAATAAACCACTCAGAAAACCAGAAGTGATGCTGTGGCTCAAGTGGTAGAGCGCTAGCCTTGAGCTGAAGAGCTGAGGGACAGTGCCTAGGCCCAGAGTTCAAGCCCCAAGACTGACAAAAAAAAAGAAAAAAAGAAAAGGAAGGAAGCTTCTGTGATGATTGTGAGTTTTGTGGAGTTCTTTCACATTTTAAATTGTTACTATAAAGGTGACATACAGAGGGGTCACAGTTACATAAATCAGATAAAGAGTACATTTCTTTTCTAACAATGTCACCCCTTCCCTCTCTCTCTCCGAGCTTTTCCCACACATCTCCACCCACAAGTTGTATAGTTCATTTTCAACATGTTTAGTGAATGTCACTGCTGCATTTGTTCACCCTTTGTCCCTCCATTTCTGTGCTCCCCCACCCTCCCAAAGACAGATAAACCAACAAGATAAAAAGAAAGAATACAAAAAGTAAAAGGAAAAACCTCATTTCCATTTCCTGAAATTCATTTAGGGAAATATTTTATATGATCAGATGCATATAGCTATTGGCCTTTGTGATCCTCCCCTAAGACTATTCTCCTTTGGTCTCACTCTGTGTGAATGCTTAGAGATCAGGATAGTTTATCATGTTCCAGTGGATTTTTTTTTTGGAGTGTTTACTTGTAGATTTATAGGCATATTCTAGTTACCACAAATGAGGGAAAGTATACAACCTATGACTCTTTAGGTCTAGCTTACTTTGCTTAATATTTTTACAAACAAGGCCACATTAAAGCGACCAGCACAACCATGTTCACTGCAGCATTGTTTACTATAACCATTTATGGAATCAACCCAGGTGCCCCTCAGTGGACCAATGGATCAAGAAAATGTGATATATATATATATATATATACACACACACACACACACACACACACACACACACACACACACACACACACACACAATGGAATTCTATTCATCCATCAGAAAGAATGATATATGATATTGTACCATCTATAAGGCAATGCAAAGACTTGGGAAAATTATATTTTTCTGTTTTTTTTAAAAAGAATTACTTATTTGTAAAAATACAATATGAAATTCCCCTTTGTGTAACTAATGTAAGCTAATAAAAAAGCATAGTCAAATAAACATCCTACAGGCATCTCAAGAGTAATTACAAAACATACAACAACTGTATTCTAACCTGTGTCTGCACTAAACTAAATTTCATCTTTCTAGAAAGCCTGAAATACCACCTAAGTAGGTTAAGCTCTAGTTTTTAGAAAAAAAATTTTTCTCTAAGTTTATAAACAATATGCTATTGTTCTGTGGCCATTCTGTTTCACGAATTATACACTAAGCTTTCTTTAAGCATACAGTAGTTGTACAAGGGTGCTTCTACTATAACATTTCAACACAGACATACAGCATATCTCAATCAACCCCCCCCATTTCTCTCCCCTAACTTCCCAATTTCAACAAGCTTTATTGTTCTAATTTCATACATGCAAACAGTTTCCACCATATCTATCCTTATTCGCCTTCCTCTTAAACCTCCTCATTCCTGCTAGCACCCACTTTGTTGTAATTCAGTTTTTTTCCTCTTTATTTTTTTTTTTTGTTTTTTTTTTGTTTTTTTTTGGTCCAGTCGTGGGGCCTGAACTCTGGGCCTGGGCACTGTCCCTCAGCTCTTCAGCTCAAGGCTAGCGCTCTACCACTTTAGCCACAACGCCACTTCTGGCTTTTTTCTTTTTGCTTATGTGGTGCTGAGGAATCGAACCCAGGGCCTCATGCATGCAAGGCAAGCGCTCTACCACTGAGCCACCTTCCCAGCCCCCTCTTTATTTTTTATCTTTTTAATTATCTTTAAGTAGTTGTACAAAGAAGTTCCCATTCTACAAAACAGTATATGAGTAAAAGTGTCTGACAACGTTGTCACCCATCTCTCTTAACCCATCCCTTCTTTCACTTTTTTTCTTTGAGATTAGGTGAATACATATATTTCACATATTTTACAGTATTGTGGAATAGTGATACTTAGAATCACAAATACATTTTAACTTTCACAAGGCAAATTGTCATTATCATGGTCTATACAGTTTGTGAATTCTATGAGCTTTGGTAATACAAGTTATTTTTCCACATCGGGTGATGTTTACATTTCTTTCCTTTTGCTTAGTGTGAGCTGTTCCCACTTATTCTGTTCCTCCTCCTGGTTTCCCTCTGTTGTGTGCAAATATCTACCATATATATGGTCTAGAAAATGGAGTCATTTAGCAATGATATGACAAAATGAGTGACTATCTTGCTTCTTGAGTCCTGTTTGCCATATCTTCTTGTATTTTGGCTTTAGCATCCACATATTAGGGAGACCATATGCCGTTTGTCTCTTTGCTCTTGGCTTACTTTGCTCAAAAGAATCTGCTCTAGTTCCAACCATTTCCCGGCAAATGCCATTATTTTATCCTTTCTAACAGTTGCATAATATTCCATTGTATATAGGTACCACAATTTTTGTATCCACTCATCAGTAGTGGGTCATCAGGGTTGTTTCCAAATCTTGGCTATTGTGAAGTGCTGAAATAAACATGGAGGTGCATGTGCCTTTGTATGCTGGTTCCTGTTGCTCAGGGTAGATGCCTAGGAGTGGTATGGCTGGGTCATAGGGGAGGACTATATTTAGCTTTCTGAGGTATCTCCAGACTGTTTTCCAAAGTGGTTGTACTAGTATACATTCCCACCAACAATACAGTAGGGTTCCTCTTTCTCCACATCCCCTCCAGCATTTGTCATTGGCTGACTTTAGGATGTGGGCCATTCTGACTGGGGTAAGGTGGCATCTCAGGGTTGTTTTTATTTGCATTTCCTTTACAGCCAGGGATGATGAACATTTCCTCATGTGTTTCTTTGCCATTTTTATCTCTTCTTCTGAGAAGTCTCTCTTTAGTTCCCTTGTCCATTTCATGATTGGTTTGTTAGATTTGTGAGGGGTTAGTTTCTTGAGTTCCTTGTATATGGTGGATATTAAACCCTTGTCTGATATTTTGCTGGTAAATATTTTTTTCCCAATTAGTTGGCTGTCTTTCTAGTTTGGTTGCCATTTCTTTGTCTGTGCAGAAACTTTTTATTTTAAGGTAGTCCCATTTGTCCAGCCTCTCTCCAATTTGTTGTGACCCTGGGACTCTTTTCAGGAAGTTCCTGCCTGTGCCTATAAGTTCAAGTGTCTCTCCTACTCTGTCCTGCAGTAGTTCCAGAGTATCAGGTTTGATGTTAGGTCTTTAATCCATTTTGAGTTGATGTTAGTGCATGGTGATAGGCTAGGGTCCACTTTCATTTTTCTGCATGGGGGCCACCCAGGTTTCCCAGCACCAATAGTTGATTCTTCCACTGTACGTCATTGGCTCCTTTGTCAAATATCAACTGACTGTACTTATGTGGCTTTATTTCTGGGTCCTCTAGTCTGTTCCATTGATCTTCAAGTCTCTTTTTGTACCAGTACCAAGCTGTCTTTGTTATTATGGCTCTATAGTAGAGATTGAAATTTGGTATTGTGATTCCCTCCTGTGTTGTTTCTTTTGCCTAGAATAGCTTTGGCTATTCTAGGTCTTTTGTTGTTCCATATGAACAACTGGACTGTTTTCTCTAAAGTACGTCATTGGGATTTTAATGGGAATTGCACTGAATGTATGTATCAATTTTGGCAGTATAGCCATTTTCACTATGTTAATTCTGCCAATCCAGGAACATAGGAGATCTTTCCATTTCTTGGTATCCTCTATGATTCCTTTTTTTAGGCTTTTATAGTTTTCATGAAATAGATCCTTTACATCTTTGGTAAGGCTAATTCCTACATACTTTTTTTTTTTTTTAGTTTTTAATGAATGGGGTTGTTTTCTTGATTTCCCTTTCTGCTTGTACATTGTTGGTGTACAGAAAGGCTACTGATTTTTGTGGGTTAATTTTGTATTCTGCTACTTTGCCCAAGTGGTTTATAAGCTCTAAGAGTTTGGAGATGGAGCCTTTGGGATTGTTAAGGTATAAAATCATGTCATCTGCAAAAATAGATCATTTAACTTCTTCCTCCCCTATGCAGATCCCTTTATTGTCTTTTTCCTGTCTTATTGCTCTGGCTAAGGATTCCAGAACTATATTGAATAGGAGTGGGGAGAGTGTGCATCCTTGCCTTGTTCCTGTTTTTAGGGGAATTGGTTGTAGTTTTTCCCCATTATGATATTGGCTGTTGGTCTGTCATATAAGGCTTTTATTATTTTTTTTGTTTTGTTGGTCGTGGGGCTTGAACTTTGGGCTTGGGTGCTAGCCCTGCACTCTTCAGCTCAAGGCAAGCGCTCTACCACTTGAGCCACAGTGCCACTTCCGGTTTTCTAGTGGTTTATTGGAGATAAGAGTCTCACAGACTTTCATGTCCAGGCTGACTTTGAATCGTGATCCTCAGATCCCCAGCCTCCTCAGTAGCTAGGTTACAGGCGTAAGCCACCAGTGCCCAGCTAGGCTCTTATTGTTTTAAGGAATGTTCCTTCTATTCCAATTTTTTCCAGAGCTTTTAACATGAATGAATGTTGTATTTTGTCAAAAGCCTTTTCTGCATCAATGGAGATAATCATGTGGTTCTTGACCTTGGATCTATTGATGTGATGGATTACATTTATTGACTTACATATGTTAAACCATCCCTGCATCTCTGGGATGAAGCCTACTTGGTCATAATGTATGATTTTTTATATATGCTTCTGGATTCTGTTGGCTAGAATTTTATTGAGGAGCTTTGCATCTGTGTTCATCAAAGAGACTGGTCTGTAGTTCTTTTTGTTGGGTCTTTGCTTGGTTTGGGGATGAGTGTGATATTGGCTTCATAGAATAAGTTTGGTATTACTCCCTCTGCTTCTATTTCTCTGAAGAGCTTGAGGAGTATAGGTATTAGTTCCTCTTTAAAGGTCTTATAGAATTCCGTACTGAATCCATCTGGTCCTGGGCTTTTCCTTGTTGGAAGGTTTCTGATTGCTTCCTCTCTCATTGTGGTTATTGGTATATTTAATTGATTTATTTCTTCTTGGTTCAGTTTGGGCAATTTGTATTTCTCTAGGAATTCATCCATTTCTGCTAGGTTTTCCTTCCTTTGTAAATATAGAATCTGGAATGTTTCTTTATAATTGTTTGGATGTCTTGGATGTTTGTTGTAATTTTTCCTGTGGCATCTTTGATCTTATTGATTTGGGTCTCCTCTCTTCTTTCTTTAGTTAATCTTGCTAGTGATCCGTCAATTTTATTTTTTTTTCAAAAACCAGCTTTTTGTTTTATTAATTTTATTTATAGTTTTCTTAGTCTCTATTTTGTTAATTTCAGCTCTTATTTTGGTTATCTCGCTCTGTCTATCGACATTAGGTTCAACTTTTTCTTGTGCCTCTAGCAGTTTTAGTTGCATCATGAGATTGTTTATTTGGTCTGTCTTTGTTTTCTTGATGTGTGCACTGAGAGCAATAAACTTGCCCGTCAGGAATGCTTTTGCTGTGTCCCATAGGTTTCCTTGTGATGTATCTTCATTTTCATTGAACTGTAGGAACTTTTTAATTTCTTCTTTAATTTCTTTTGTGACCCATGTGTTGCTCAGCAGTGTGCTGTTTAATTTCCATGTGTTTGAGTATTTTCTACTGTAGGCCTTGTTATTGAGAACTAGTTTGATTCCACTATGGTCAGATAAAATACAAGGGATTATGTCATCTTCTTGTATTTGCTTAAATTCTTTGTATGAACTAAGATATGATCAATTTTTAAAAAAAGTTCCATGGGCTGCTGAGAATGTGTACTGAGTTGTTGTTGGATGGAAAACTCAGTATATGTCAGTTAAGTCTGTTTGAGATATGACATTATTTCATTCAGAGACTTCTTTACCAATTCTTTGGTTCATGGACATGTCCTTTGGTGAGAGTGGAATATTAAAGTCTCCTAGTATTATTGTATTTGGATCCATCATTTCCTGTAAATATGAGAGTATTTGCTTAATATATTCAGGTGCACTGATGTTTGGGGAGTATAGATAGACAATGGTGATGTTCTCTTCTTGGATTGTTCCCTGTATTATTATATAGTGACCTTCTTTGTCTTTTCATAGTGATTTTAGTGTAAAGTTTATTTTATCAGATATCATAATGGCAACTCCTGCCTTCTTGCTGGGGGCATTGGCATGGTAGATCTTTCTCCATCTCTTCACTCGGAGTTTGCTTTTATCTTTGGCTGTGAGGTGGGTCTCTTGAATACAGCAAATTGATGGATCTTGTTTTCTAATCCTATCTGCAGTTCTTTTTCTTTTGATTAGTGAATTGAGACCATTAATATTTGTGGCTATTATAGAGAGGTATATTATATTTCCTGTCATTTTATACTTTCCTAAGTTTTTCTTTCCTTCCCTCCTGTGTTTACTAAGTTGGTCTCCTAGTGATATCTATCTGGTCTGGATCCCTGTTCTTGAATGCTTTTTTTGGATTATATTCCCACTCTTAATATTCTTTGTAATGCTGGCTCATTGTTATGAATGCATTTAATTTTTCTTTACTATTAAAAATTTTAGTTTCTCCCTCGAATGTGAATGCTAGCTTTGCTGGATGTATCAGTCTGGGCTGGCAGTTGTTGGTTCTCAGGGCTTGGATGGTACTTTCCCAGGCTTTCCTTGCATTCAGAGTCTGTGTGGATAGATCTGCAGTGATTCTATTTTTTTCCCCATTGTAGTATAGCTCCTTCTTTGCTTTTGCTGCATGCAAGATTGCTTCTCTATTGCTAAAATCTAGCATTTTTACTATAATGTGCCTTGCAGTGTTCCTCCTGGGATCTTGCTTGTTAGGTGCTCTGTAGGCCTCTGTTATGGAAGTAACATTTTTTCTTTTAAGACTGGGGAAGTTTTCAGTGATGATCTTATTGAATAAGTGTCGCATTCCTTTATTCTGGTATTCCTCCCCTTCTTCCACCCCAATTACACGAACGTATAATTGGCACTATCTGATTGTTCTTGGGCTTCCTTGTGGCATGTTTTGAGTGTTTTTTCCATATCTGTAACTTTTTTTTCCAGTGCCTGCATTTTGTCTTCAGTATCTGATATTCTATTTCCCATTTCATTTATTCTATTAACTGTAAGTTCTATTGTGGTTTGGAGGGAGGAAACTGAATTTTGTATGGAGGAGATTGCGCCATTTATCATTTCTATGTCATTCCTTAGAGTACTAATCTCATCTTTTATCGAGGTGTGAACTGTATCTATTTTTGATTTTCTTATTTAAGGCCTGGATCTCTTTTGATAGCTCATCCATTTGTTCTTTAAATATATGATCTATTTCTCATTTTAATTCTTGAGTCATTGCCTCTATCATCTCTTGGATGTAGTGTTTGTCTTCCATTTCTTTTTCACTTTCACTGTGGTTGCTGGCCTTTGAGTCTGGTTTACTATCTTGGCTGTTAATGAATTTTGTAATTTTTCACCGTGATTTTCGCATGTGGACTCAGGGATTGGTGGAGACCATTTCCAGGCCCTGATTGTTTTGGTCACTAGGTGGCTACCTTTGCTTGGTTCTGGATTTGTTCCTGGATCAATTGATATAGCTTGCTCTCGAAGCTGGGCTGGTTGAGAGTATTTTACCTGGAGAGAGGGGGAAGGGAGAGAGAGGTACCGGGCCGGAAATCTAGGGTTGTTCACCTCTGCTGCTGCTGCCGCCGCCACCCATCCGCAGCTGCTGCTGCCACCCAGGCTAGGGTGGGCCCAGGCCGGTGCAAGGGGGCGCTGGGCCCCACAGCAAGTCTGGGGTCACCCCAGGCTGGACCCGATACCTAGGAGGCCGGGTGCAGAAAGGTGCTGTGACTTGCTGGGATCCTGGGGTTGTTTCCTGCGGTTACTCCTGTGGCCGCTGCCCCAGGCTGGGCTGGGCTGTTCCAGCAGGCCGATGTGTGCTGCACGCAGTCTGGGGTGGTTCGTCACCGCTGGGCCCAGGCGCTGTGCCATGGGGGGGTCTTCGTGCAAGTTCTGCATTCCCAGTTTTCTGTTTGTATTCTCCAGGTCGGCACTGGCTCTTGAGAGTCTTCTGGGAGCTTCTGTGGTCCCTGGTGGGTTCTGAGCCACGCCGCTTCAGCGGCTGGGCACGGAGTTCCGCTGGGCACGGAGTTCCGCCGCTTGAGCAGCTCGGCGTGGAGCCCCGCTGGCAACAAGGAGTGGGGAAGGGTCTTCCTAATTTACCATCTTTGTGTAGGTTCTGGAGTTTTTCCTTTTTCTTTTTTTTTAATTTCCTGTATTTGTCTGAGTACTCGACTTTTTGTTGTTGTCAGTCTTTTAAAGAATCTAAGCATTGAAACCCAAACTCTCTATTTGGTTGGAGAGACCTGCGGTGTTTCCCTACTGTCTATGGCCATCTTGGCCTCCTCTGAAATTTGTTTTTATAGTGTCTATCACTTATACCAAGATACACTGTTTTTAAAGAAATGTATGTTATTTGAATATTTAAAACAAATTGAAGATGAGAAAAATGCCATAACTCAAGTACATAACAGCTAGACAGACCAGGTCTCAACATTTTGTATATCTGCTTCAAATATTTTTTACAATTTAAACGTTAGGATTACACTAAGATATATAAACATTTTATAGTTATATAATATATGCTATATTATATATATTATATATAAACATTATATTACGATATAATTGAAACCATACTAAGCCCATTCCTTTCCCCAACCATTATTCGGAACTTGATGTGCATCACTCCAGTCCAAGTTACTTTTATGACACATGTATTCACAATGTTCAATGTTATCCTTGTTATGTGTCAGTGTATGGTTCCAAGGAGAGGAACCATACATTCCTGAGGTTAAGGAAAAACTGTGAATGCCTGTAATGCACAGAGTTTAGCACTATACTATGTATGCTGGATTCGTTTTTCTCATAATGCTGCTCAAATTACACTAAAAGGACATGCTGCCTCTAAATAAGTCAAAATTGTCATTTCATTACTTAAATTAAGTATATTACTTGGTCCTTTTTGGCCTGGAAGAAATATCATTACTTTTATTTTGTTTTCTGGCACAATATTTTTTGAAGGAGGCATATGTCAAAAAAAGGCAAGGAAAGTGGAGCTGTAGCTTAGGTAGTAAAGCACTAGTTTGAGCTAAAAAAATAAAATAAAAAAGCTCAGGGACAGCACCCAGGAACTTCAGGACTGGAAAAAAAAAAAGAAAGGAAAGTAGCAAGGAAACATTCAACCTATCACATAATGATTTAAACACAGCTGAAGATAATGTAAGACAAAGAGCTTTTCTCCACCAATTTTGCTATATGATACACATATGGGAATGTGTATGATACTATTAGATGTGTCAAAACCACATATAAAATTCATGAAGGTCAACTTATTGTACAATACAATATATTTTGTATGTTTTAAAATGTGAAATAGTTGATATATCAAATATGTCTGCAATTGCTTTTCTATCCATTTTGGTTTGAGACTTTTCATTATTGGTATATGTAACTTTGATTTATTAATCTTAAATGTTTCACAAAATAATACTTTCCATTCAAGTTGACATTTCATTCTATCTATATCTTTCCCCCTAATGTGGTTACCCACGTTATTGGTTTCAGGACTAATGAACAATTTGTAAAAATAACTAATGTAGAAAGAACAATTTTTACTTTACAAATTAATTAAAATACAGACAGCATAAGTAAATTGCTTCAAGCCTCAGACGTAAAGAGTGTAGTCTAAAATTAAAACTCAGATTTGAAAGTCCACACTTGGCAGTCCTCAGTATTCTCAGAGCAATTCTAATATTAAATCCACACCAACTAAAATAGTTAATGCTGTAATTTATGCCTAAATGAATCAAGTCAAAGAAAAATAAAATTAATTCTATAAAAATATGGTGGTGTGACTGGTGTAGTGGTACCTACTAGTAATCCCACCACTCAAGAGACTGAGGCAGAAAGATCAATAGCTTGAGGTCTGCCGGGAATACACTGAGAAGTTAATACTAGTCTCAAGAACACAAGTAAATAAATATGATAGTGTGGCTATATAATAAATTGAAACTTGCAAAGCTATTGCAAAAAAGAAAATTATGATTTCCTTGATTCATATGTATTTCTGAAAAGTCTTAAATGTTACAACTAAGATTCCACTTTACCTTACAGCTTTCTTTTTTTTTTTTTGGTTGTGGGCTTGAACTCTGGGCTTGGGCGCTATCCCTCAGCGATTTTTTTTTTTTGGGGGGGGGGTCTGGTCATGGGGCCTGAACTCTGGGCCTGGGCGCTGTCCCTCAGCTCTTCAGCTCAAGGCTAGCACTCTACCACTTGAGCCACAGCACCACTTCCGGCTTTTTTCTTATGTGGTGCTGAGGAATCGAACCTAGGGCCTCGAGCATGCAAGGCAAGTGCTCTACCACTGAGCCATCTTCCCAGCCCTATCCCTCAGCTCTTCAGCTCAAGATGAACACACTACTGCTTGAGCCACAGCGCCACTTCCGGTTTTCTAGTGGTTTATTGGAGATAAGAGTCTCACAGACTTTCCTGCCTGGGCTGGCTTTGAACTGTGATCCTCAGATCTCAGCCTCCTAAGTAGCTAGGATTACAGGCATGAGCCACCAGCACCCAGCTTACCTTACAGCTTTTTATCATAACTTAAGAGAGAATGTGGATAAAGGATGGAAAATATGCTACCTTGTCCTTTAAAATATAATTTATCCAAGAACCAACAAAATTTACTACCTTTTCAAACCAAAAGACAAACAAGTACTTACGTCAAACCACACCTAACAAAGCTGATGACTAATTCTAAAGTCAACAGTCCAGTTTATAACTGAGCATGTATAAGTGTTTAAATATATCTTTTTAAATGTTTTCTATATAAACAACTTCAGTTGGAATAGAGTTTACAATACTATACAATCAGATTTCTATAGTTACTGTTTATCAGAAACAATTCAAGTTTGGTTACCATAAGACATAGTCTACCTAACTACTGTTTTTTCGGGGAGGGGGGGAGGAGTGGGCAGTATTGGGGTTTGAACTCAGGGCTTCCTGCTTGCTAGACCAGTGCTTTATCATTGAGCCACACCTCAGCCCTCTATCTACTACTTCCTATATTAGGTAACTACTAAAGAGTATACAGAAGTATAAACAAAAATAAAGTCTGGCATTAGTGGCTCATGCCTGTAATCCTAGCTACTCAGGAGGCTGAGGTCTGAGGATGGAGGTACAAAGCCAGCCCAGCAAGCTTGAAACTCTTATCTCCAATTAACTATTAAAAAGCTGGAAGTGGAGCTTTGGCTTGAGTGGTAGAGCACTAGCCTTGAGAGAAAAAGCATCTATGCCTTGGGTTCAAGCCCCACGACTGGCACAAAAAAAAAAAAAAAAAGATATTATCCAAGTCACTGAACTTATATTTTAACTTAAAGTCTAAAACAATTATAGTTAACATTGCATATTGTATACACAAATCATAATAATAAATGCAGTATTGGAGATTGAACCCAGGGTCTTGCCCATACTAGACAGGTACTTTACCACTTGAGCCATATCCTTAGTCCCCAGTTTTGTTTTGTTTTGGTTTTTTGTTGGTTGTGGGGCTTGAACTCTGGACTTAGGCACTATCCCTCAGCTCTTCAGCTCAAGACCAGCACTCTATTGCTTGAGCCACAGTGCTACTTCCAGTTTTCTACTGGTTTATTGGAGATAAAAGTCTCACGGACTTTCCTGCTCAGGCTGGCTTTGAACTGTGATCCTCAGATCTCAGCCTCCTGAGGATTACAGGTATAAGCCACCGGTGCCGGCATTTCCCCAAACTCCTGGGAATCGAGGACTTCTGACTCAATCTCCCAGGTAGCTGGGGCTATAAGCATGCACCAGTGCTTCAGACCTATTTCTTGGTCTTTACTAAAATTCACTATATATCCTACAGGGAAGCCCCATGGTAACTAAATCGCTGAAATATACACACATTAAGCCAAATTAAATGTTTATTGAACATTTACGTATTATGTAGGAGACTATGTGGTCCTGTTCAAGACATCTCAAGTTAACTACAAATTGGAATCTAAGTCATAAAAGTGCACGGTTTAGGGCTGGAGACACAGTAATAAGAATGCCTGCCTAGGAAGTCCAAGACCCTGAATTCAAACCTAGTATCTCCAAAACGAAATAAAATAAAATTGACTCACGGTTTCAGGTCTTACACTGAGGTCTTTGAATTGATACTGGTACAAGGTGATAGATAAGGATCTAGTTTTGGTTATCTGCATGTGGATCTCCAGTTTCCCCAGCACCATTTGTTGAAGAGGCTTTTTTCTAGCCTAGGTTTTTGGCTTCCTTAACAAATATACATCTGTGTGGGTTTATTTCTGGGTCTTCTATGTTTAATTGGTCCTCAGGCCTATTTCTGTGCCAGTACCAAGCTGTTTTCATTACTCTGTAGTCATCAAATTTTTTTATTTCTATTTTCATTGTCTCTGTAGTAGAGTTTTAAGTTTGGTATTGTTATGTCTCCAGCACTACTTTCCCTGCTAGAATATTGAAAAGGGTGACACTGATCAAGATGCATTGTATTCATAAACTGCTTTGTTAAATGGCAACTCCTTTGTACAACTACTTAAATTTTAAAAATAAATAATGCAGTTTGGGGGAATATGCTAATAGATTACTTCCTTTCCATAGCTGGAACAAATAAAATAGAACTAGGTCTCAGGAAAGCAGAAAGCAACTTTTTTCAACATGAAAGAAGTAGCAATTATAGATCACATGAAAGAAGTAGCAATTATAGATCACACTGAGAAATACCTGTTATCATCCTGAAACCAGAACAGAAGTGGTCTTTGTTTTTTTTTTTTTTTTTTTGTCGTGAGGCCTGAACTCTGGACCTGAGCACTGTCCCTCAGCTCTTCAGATCAAGGCTAGTGCTCTACCACTTGAGCCACAGAGCCATTTCCGGCTTTTTCTGCTTATGTGATGCTAAGGAATCAAACCCAAGGCCTCATGCATATGAGGCAAGCATTCTACCACTGAGGCACCTTTCTAGCCCAGAAGTGGTCATTCTTGATTGAGTTCTACTAGAAATGGATGACTCATTCTACCAAGCAAGTAATATTGATTCTAAAAGACATGATGGTAATCAATCCCCAAATATTAAATATTGGCACTTATTCTTTATTTCAATAATTTATTATGATTTCATTTGTGATTTTTTTCAATAGTGGTATTTTAATTCAGGGCCTTTTGTTTAACTAAGTAGGCATTTTACCACTTGAGCCATGTCCCAAGCTCATTACAGGGATTTAACAATGAGCACCAATTATTGATGCACCAATGAATACAATCCACTGCCAATTTTGTCTGTATTTTTTCATATACTTTTCCATATAGCTTATGAAGTGCTATCATAATTTCAAAGGAAATATTATATTGGCATCTTGAGTTATCTTTTGGCTTACCAGAGGTTTCTGAAAGGTATTTTCCAGTTTCTGGAAAAATTAAAGATAAATCCAGAAAGGCTATCAAATTCTAGTCCACACTGAATATGTCTTAGATTATAAAACTTTACTTTTTATGATAATAGCTCACAAGAAATAAGTATATATTATATAAAGTCTGATGTAACTTATAAGATTAAAAAAAAAGGTGGGGGCTGGGAAGTTGGTAGAGCGTTTGCCTTGCATGCATGAGGCCCTGGGTTCGATTCCTCAGCACCACATAAGCAAAAAGAAAAAAGCCGGAAGTGGCTCTGTGGCTCAAGTGGTAGAGCGCTAGCCTTGAGCTGAAGAGCTGAGGGACAGCGCTCAGGCCCAGAGTTCAGGCCCCACGACCAGACCCCCCCCAAAAAAAAAAAGGGGGGGGTGGGAGGGTGGGAGATGGGAAGGGGAAACAAAGGAGGAGGCAACAATGCTTGATAAGAAATGTACTCATGGGGCTGGGAAGGTGGCTCAGTGGTAGAGCGCTTGTCTTGCATGCATGAGGCCCTGGGTTCGATTCCTCAGCACTACATAAGCAAAAAGAAAGAAAGCCGTAAGTGGCGCTGTAGCTCAAGTGGTAGAATGCTAGTCTTGAGCTGAAGAGCTGAGGGACAGCGCCCAGGCCCAGAGTTCAGTCCCCATGACTGGACCCAAAAAAAAAAAAAAAAAAGAAAGAAAAGAAATGTACTCATTACCTTGCCCATGTAATTGTAACCCCTCTGTATGGTATTTTCACAATAAAAAAAAAAAGATTTAAAAAATTCCTTTTTTTTCATTTTTTGCTTTTTGACATAGTACCTCACTATGTAGATCAAGCTGGCTTCAAACTTGCCATGTAGCTAGGCTACACTGACTTACAATGTTATGTTACCAAGGCTGGCCTCACACTTAAATCATGTTATGTGAGATAAGACAAGCTCATAGAGACAAATGACACTTGTGATCCTCTGTCTTAAGTCTCTCAAGTGCTGGGATTATAGCTGTACCACTAACACATATATCATACTGTTCTTAGGAGCAAAAAAAAAAAAAAGGTCACCTTTCCATCTTCCATATAAAATCTACTATATTTTAGTTTTACTTCAGTGTTACTTCTAATATTCTGCTCTGTATCATAGTTACATTTTATTTATCATGTTGTTAGTGTACAAACTAGTTGGAGGATGGATCATATCTCTTCATCTTTGTGAATGTAGAATGGTTATACACAAAAATGCCTTGAAATGTTCTCCAATGCTGACCTATGCTTCAGCTGTCAAGTAAGGTATATTGGGATAACTGCATAAAGACCGCAAGACAAACTCTGAAGCTTATTCTGCAATAAAATTCCTGTTGAAACTGGTTCCAGTGGTTCATACCTGTAATCCTAGCTATTCAGGTGGCTGAGATTTAAGGATCGTGATTCAAAGCCAGCCTGGTCAGGAAAGCTCATTGAGATTCTTATTTTCAATAAACTATCAAAAAAAAAACTGGAAATGAAGCTGTGGTTCAAGTGGTAGAGTGCTATCCCTGAATACAAAAGCTCAAGGAGTGCGCACAGGTCCTGAGCTCAAGCCCCAGGACCACCACCACCCAAAAAAACATCCGAGTGGTATCCACAGCAAAAACAAATATATTACTTTGGACAGCAGTCTGAGGTTTCCTAAAAAAAAACAACTAAACATAGATCTTCCTTACAACCCAGCCATACCAGTCCTGAGTATCTACCCAAAACATCACAAGCCAGGATACCATAAAAATATTTGCACATCCATGTTCATTGCTGCACTATTCACAATAGCCAAGGTGTGGAAACGGCCCAGATGCCCTATTATTGATAAAGAGATCAAAAATATGTGGTTCCTCTACACACACAATGGAATTTTACACAGCCATTAGAAAGAATATTATATCATTTGTAGGGAAATAGATGGACCCAGAACAAATCATGTTAAGTAAGTCAAGCTCAGAGAGACAAATGGCACATGTTTTCTCTCATATATGGGAGGTAGACCTAAAATACACTAGGACATGATCAATTATATGGGACTCTAGATATTCACACAGTGAGACCAAAAGAGGATATTCTTAAGAGAGAACTACAAAGGCACAATGTCTATATTTATCAAAATGAACTCCAGGAAATGGAAACAACAGGCTTTTTCTTTGTTGCTGTCTTCGTTTTCTTTTCTTTTGGTCTTATTTGTTCATTCTTGTGTCTTTGGGAATCTTTGGGAATGTAAAGGGAGGCACAGAAATGGAGGGACAAAGGGTAACAAACACAGTGATATTCACTAAACACATATTGAAAATTAACTATACAATTTGTGGGTAAGGACAAGAGGAAAACTGGGAGGGAAGGGGTGACATTGTTCAAAAAGAAATGTACTCATTACCTGACTTATGTAACTGTAACCCCTCTGTACATCACCTTTATAATGACAATTTTTTTTTTTTGGTCAGTCGTGTGTCTTGAACTCTGGGCCTGGGCGCTGTCCCTCAGCTCTTCAGCTGAAGACTAGCGCTCTACCACTTGAGCTACAGTGCCACTTCCAGTTTTCTGGTGGTTTCCTGGAGATAGGAGTCTCACGGTCTCTCCTACCCGGGCTGGCTTTGAACCGCGATCCTCAGATCTCAGCCTCCTGAGTAACTAGGATTACAGGCATGAGCCACCAGCGCCCGGCCTATAATAACAATTTTTTAATCTAATATATTAAATGCATATACCAACACAATATATACCCAAGACAGACTATTAAAATCCTCTGGTACATTTGTCTAAGGCTAGAAAACCTGCAGTTTGCTAAACCTAGCCAAGTAGGAAATTCTATAATTTAACTTTTGGGGAGAGTTAGTGTATGTCCCAATATAATTACCTTTCTTATTTTACATGAAAGGAGGTTGTATTTCAATGGATGCCTGATTAATTCCGAAGTATATTCTGTGTGTGTGTGTGTGTGTGTGTGTGTGTGTGTGTGTGTGTGTGTGTGTGTGTGTGTGTGTGTGTGTGTGTGTGTGTGTGTGTGTGTGTGTGTGTGTGTGTGTGTGTGTGTGTGTGTGTGTGTGTGTGTGTGTGTGTGTGTGTGTGTGTGTGTGTGTGTTGTTACTGGGGTTTGAACTCAGCACCTAGGCACTGTCCCTTAGCTTTTTCACTCAAGGACTGGCACTCAACCAGCTCCAATTTCAACCTTTTTTGGTGGTAATTGAAAATGAGTCTTATAGACTAAGCTGGCTTCAAACCTTGATCCCCAGATCTCAGCCCCTTGAGTAGCGAAAATTACAGGTGTGAGATACCAGTGCCAGCTATATTTTAAATCTGTAATCAGACTTTCTGAATATTTCCTAACTCTTAAACTTTTCAAAACAATTATACCTACCATTACATTGTCTGGGTTGGGTTTTTGTTGGTGGTGGTAGTGGTCATGGGACTTGAACTCTGGGCCTGGGAGCTGTCCCTGAGCTCTTCAGCTCAAGGCAAGTACTCTCCCACTTGAGCCAAAGCACCACTTCCAGTTTTCTGGTGGTTTATTGGAGATAAGAGTCTCATGGACTTGCCTGCCAGGGCTGGCTTTGAAATGCAATCCTTAGGCTGGGAAGGTGGCTCAGTGGTAGAGTGCTTGCCTTGCATGCATGAGGCCCTGGGTTCACTTCCTCAGCACCACATAAGCAAAAAGAAAAAACCTGGAAGTGGCACTGTGGCTCAAGTTGTAGAGTGCTAGCCTTGAGCTGAAGAGCTCAGGGACAGCGCCCAGGCCCAGAGTTCAAGCCCCACGACTGGACCAAAAAAAAAAAAGAAATGCAATCCTTAGATCTAAGCCTCCTGAGTAGCTAGGATTACAGGCATGAGCCACCAGTGCTCGGTTGTTTTTAAAACTGCATAGTACTTTTATATCATTGTCAAATTGATACTGCCACATAGTGAGACTGGCTAGCATCACCTGCAGGTATTATTTTATCATCATTTTATATTTCACAAGGAGAGATTCTAATACCTCAAATTTAACATGTCCAAAACCCAAATAATAATCTCTCTATATGCTATTCTATTTCTATCCCAATTTCCAACACCACAGAGAAAAACTTGATTCCATGTCTTTTGGGTCCCCCAGATAGAGTTTCCCTAGTCTATTTTTTAACCTCTATTTTATATATTATCAAACTGCATCTTGTTTCATATTAATTGTACACTAGTTAGTTGCCATTTCCCCTTCTAGACTCTGAATTTCTTGGGGACAAGGCCCAGTTCTTACTCATATAAAAATTATACACCCAGAGTGACTAGTTTGATGCCTCACCTATACCAAGGCTCAATTAATGTTTATGGAATTGATCACATCCTCCTTGTACGTTTCAAAATACTTAAGAAAATGGGCCCATATGGGCTGGGAAGTTGGCTCAGTGGTAGAGCGCTTGCCTTGAATGCCTGAGGCCCTGAGTTCGATTTCTCAGCACCACATAAACAAAAAGAAAAAAGCCAGAAGTGGCACTGTGGCTCAAGTGGTAGAGTGCTAGCCTTGAGCTGAAGAGCTGAGGGACAGCGCCCAGGCCCAGAGTTCAGGCCCCACGACCGGACCCAAAAAAAAAAAAAAAAAAAAAGAAAAGAAAATGGGGCCATACCAAGAGCAAGTTATTGTAACTTCCAAAGGAATTTCACAACATGATCTTATTTTTTTTCTTAAATTTTTTTTATTGTAAAGATGCTGTACAGAAGGGTTACAATGAGATAATTAGTACATTTCTTTTAATTTTTATTTTTTTATTGTGAAAATACTGTATAGAGGGGTTACAATTACATGGGCAAGATAAATAGTACATTTCTTATCAAGCATTGTAGCCTCCTCCTTTGTTTCCCCTTCCCATCACAACATGATCTTATGTAGTTTGAATCTCATCAATTTTACAAAGTACACTTAAACCATAAAAGGTGGGGGGGGGGGTATGTTGATATTATGGTTAAATTCACAGCCTGGGTACTGAGGGTTGGTTTTGTTTGTTTGCTCAATCAAACCTGGCTCTCTTGCATTTGATCTAAACCTCCACATCCAAATCCAGATTTCTGCTGGTTAACTGGAGGTAAGAGTCTCTCAGATTTGCCATCACTTCCATTTTTAGACTGTGGCTTGCCGAATGTTTTCAGTGGTTCAAGATTTAAATAAACCTAACTACAAATTGTCAAGTTTACCAACTTCTGTCCTTCTGCCTATTCCTTGGACTTTTTTTGTTTTACTAACTTTCTGTATTTTGTTGGCCTTCAACGAAAGGCCTTAGGCCTTTCCTGTATTTCATGCCCCATCTTGATATATATTTTCTGTTCCTTTTTGTATGCCAACTATCCTTGTCTTCTGTAAGCTCTTTCTTCTTACCATAATGCCTTTATACTATTTCCTCTCCTACAAGTTTCTTCTTCCCTCAATTGGTTAAAAGTGTCTCTTCTTCCAATTCTTGGTTCAATTTTCACTTTATAGGGAAGGCTTCTTTGACCTAAGTAAGTACATTCTCTATTACATATTCTCAGAGTAATACCTACCCTCTTATAACGTATCAGCTGTATTCTTACTAGTTATAAGCTTATATTAATTTGTATGATTCTTCTGTGATTAATATCTACTCTGATTATTCTGTAGTATAACTCTCAAGAGGGTAAAGGATTTATTTTTCATAAAATTCTGCTCTAAGTGTCTAACACAAGAGTTGTTGAAATCTAGATGAACGAAACCCTTAGCACTCTCCTTAAGGTCTCTAAATCATCATCACCTCATTATCTATCCAATCAATAATTTTGCATCCACTTAACAGGGAAATCAGTTCCCTCTTCTATTCTTTCTCCTCAAGCTCTAGAAACTCAAACTTCTTATTTTTTTTTATTTTCTTTTTTTTTCAGACATAAAGGTTTATTGAAAAATTGCTTAGAAGTTAGATGCAGTAGCTCCTGCCTTTTTTGTGTGTGAAAATACCATACAAAGAGGTTACAATTACAGTCAAATTTCTTATTAAGGGCTGGGAAGGTGGCTCAGTGGTAGAGCGCTTGCCTTGCATGCATAAGGCCCTGGGCTTGATTCCTCAGCACCACATAAGCAGAAAAAAAACAAAAACAAAAAAAGCCAGAAGTGGCGCTGTGGCTCAAGTGGTGGAACGCTAGCCTTGAGCTGAAGAGCTGAGGGACAGCGCCCAGGCCCAGAGTTCGGGCCACAACCAGACCCCCCCAAAAAAAAATTCTTATTAATACCATTATGACTCTTATCTTCATTACAACTTCTAAATGAATAGCCTAAATTTACTCATTCTACTTCTTCATGTCCCAAATATTCATAAACTATTTAAATTTGATGCTGAACTTGCCATAATGAAACTACTCTACTTTTCAGATGCAATGATCTCTTTTACTGTTTCTGAGTCCTCAGTATCATTCAGCTCTACCATCTGATCATTCCTTCTTGAAATTCCCCTCTATTCTGGGAGGAAGGAGACACTGACATATACTTCCATTTTTCTGTAGTTCTGACCACATCTGTCAATCTGTCCACTTTCACACATGGAGTCCTTCACTCACAGCATTAGCCCCCTTTTGTCTCCTCTCTTATCATTCACAGGCATTTGTACTGAAGCCAATGGCTTCACTGACAAAAATCTACGACTCTCAAATAGTTATCCCTTAAGACATACTTCTCTACTAAGTTACGGATCCAAATTTTCAGGTATTAATTTTAAGGCTCATCTGAATTGAGACTGTTACATTCAACTCAATATATGAGATGTATACATAATCATATAGATATATGTAGCACATATAACATTTATAACACATATACATATGTGCTATATATATATATATATATATATATATATATATATATATATATATATATTACTGATGTATTTATTACTAGAGTTTTAACTCAAGGCATGTGCTTGCTGGGCAGGCACTCTACCAGTTGAGCCACCTCCAGCCCTTTTTGGCTTTAGTTGTTTATCAGGTAAGAGAGAGAGAGAGAGAGAGAGAGAGAGAGAGAGAGAGAGAGAGAGAGATCTCTCTCTCTCTCTCTCTCTCTCTCTCTCTCTCTCTCTCTCTCTCTCTCTCTCTCTCTCTCATAGGGCTTGAATTCAGGTCCTGGGCACCATCCCTGAGAGTTTTGCTCAAGGATAGTGCTCTACCACTTTGAGCCACAGCTCCACTTCTGGTTTTCAGGTGGTTAATTGGAGATACAGTCTCACAGACTTTCCTGCCAGGGCTCACTTCAACAAGGATCTTCATATCTCAGCCTCCTTAGTAGCTAGGATTACACGCATGAGCCACCAGTGCCCAGCCTGTATCTTTGCCTGACTTCAGACTGCGATCCTCTTACCTATGCCCTTCTGAACAGCTGGGCTAACTAGAACTAAAGCCTAGCCAGGCGCCCAGTGGCTCACACCTGTAATCCTAGCTACTCTGAGGATAAGATCTAAGGATTGTGGTTCAAAGCCAACCTGGGCAGGAAAGTCTATGAAACTCTTATCTCCAATAAACCACTCAGAAAACAGGAAGTGACCAAATAGATGGTGATGTTTAAGAAAACAAAAGCAGGGCTGGGAAGATGACTCAGTGGTAGAGTGCTTGCCTTGCATGCATGAGGCCCTGGGTTTGATTCCTCAGCACCACATAAGCAAAAAGAAAAAAAGCCGTTAGTGGCGCTGTGGCTCAAGTGGTAGAGCGCTAGCCTTGAGCTGAAGAGCTGAGGGACAGCACCCAGGCCCAGAGTTCAGACCCCACGCCCGGACCCAAAAAAAAAAAGAAAGAAAGAAAAAAGAAGTAGGCCAGGTGTTAGTGGTTCACGCCTGTAATGCTAGCTACTCAGGAGGCTGAGCTCTGAGGATCGTGGCTCAAAGCCAGCCTGGGTAGGAAAGTCTATGAGACTATCTCCAATAAACCACTAGAAAACTGGAAGTGGTGCTGTTGCTCAAGTGGTAGAGCGCTTGCCTTGAGCTGAAGAGCACAGGGACAGCATCCAAGCTGAGTTCAAGCCCCACAACCGACAGAAGAAAAAAAGAGAGAGAGAAGAAAGAAAGGAAGAAAGGAAGGAAGAAAGAAAGAAAGAAAAGAATGAAAGAAAGAAAAGAAAGAAAAGAAAGAAAGAAAGAAAGAAAGAAAGAAAGAAAGAAAGAAAGAAAGAAAGAAAGAAGGAAAGAAGGAAAGAAGGAAAGAAAAGCAGAGCATCATTCAAAGGAGCAACAGGCTCTATGATATTATCATGGGTATAGATGGCTGAACTGAGGACAACCCTCTCTTTGTTAAGCAGGCTTCCTTTTAACTTCAGGCTGGAAGTTTCTATAAATTTGGCTCATAACTAATTGAGAGAAATTATGTTGGCCCTATAATTCATCTTTGACATACTTCAAATTCTATGCAAACAATTATCTTCCCACTGTCCAATTGCCAGCTCCTCTTTGGTTGCCAGGCACATCTGCTCACTTCACTGCCCTCCTTCCAATTCCTTCTTAATATCACTCACATTTAAATACTATAGAAATCAATAAAACAAACAGTTGCTAGAGAAAATTAATAACCCAACATACCTGTCCTGACCATATAGTACCAAATTAGTATTTAGTATACAGAAATATAGAAGCAGCCAACAGGGTGAAAAACAGATTCTTTAGGAGATCCATATTTTTTTTCTTTTTCTTTTTTTTTTTTTTGTCGGTCGTGGGGCTTGAGCTCTGGGCCTGGGAGCTGCCCAGTGCTCAGCTCAAGGCAAGCACTCTACTACTTGAGCCACAGCGCCACTTCCAGTTTTCTAGTGGTTTATTGGAGATTAGAGTTTCATAGATTTTCCTGCCAGGGCTGGCTTTGAACCATGATCCTCAGATCTCAGCCTCCTGAGTAGCTAGGATTACAGGCGTGAGCCACCGGCACCCAGCAAACATTAATGATTCTTCTTTTTTGCTTTTTTTTTTGTCGGTCATGGAGCTTGAACTCTCAACCTGGGCGCTGTCCCTCAGCTCTTCAGCTCAAGGCGAGTGCTCTACCACTTGAGTCACAGCACCACTACGAGATCTATATTTCTAAAACCTAAGACTTTCACTATTTATCTGATTCTTTAGGAAAAAGCAGCTAGAATATACCTCCTAGCACAAACTCCATCCTGTCATATTTTTACTCTACTTTTCATTACTGTGGAGTGATAAAACAAAAACACATTAAGAAGCCCTCATGATTCCATGTGAGCCTCTCTCACAAATTCAACTGATAGTCATTCTTGAAGATTACAATTGAGAAAGAACATTTCATTGTCATTAGAGAAGAACAGAAAGAGGAAATAAAATTTCCTTTATTAACTGAACATAAAATTTTACCATTTGCTTAAATTTTTATTATTCCACTTCCTAGTAATCATAGAAAGGATCATAACAAAGCAGGAAATGCAAAATAGCTTCATAAACTTCCTCATGCAGAGCAGTTCAACCTAGGCATTATATGCAAAAGGAAATAAACTTCAACAACTCTAGAAAAATGGGCTTCATAGCTTTTCTATGACAGTTCAAATATGACAAAACTGAACATTAAAGCTACTGAGGAGGTTGAGACAGGAAGAACATTACCCTAAACAAGAGTAATATCTTTATTAAAAAAAAAAAAAGTATATACATAGCTCAACCTAGTGGTACAAACCCATAATCTAGGGAAGAAAGATCATTAGTCAGAGGCCAGCCTGTACTACAAAGTGAGTCCCCCTTTTCTATTTAATTTTTTTTTTTTGTCGGTCGTGGGGCTTGAACTCTGGGCTTGAGCACTGTCCCTCAGCTCTTCAGCTCAAGGCGAGCGCTCTACCACTTGAGCTACAGCACCACTTCCGGTTTTCTAGTGGTTTATTGGAGATAAGAGTTTCATGGACTTTCCTACCCAGGCTAGCTTTGAACTACGATCCTCAGATCTCAGCTTCCTAGGTAGCTAGGATTACAGGCGTGAGCCACCGGCACCCAGCCCCTTTTTTAATATATGAAATAAAAAGCCAGGCACTGGTGGCTCACGCTTATAATCCTAGATACTCAGGAGGCTGAGATCTGAGGGTCGTGGTTCAAAGCCAACCTGGGCAGGAAAGTCCATGAGACTCTTATCTCCAATTAACCACCAAAAAACTGGAAATGGTACTATGGCTCAAGTGGTAGAGCACTAGTCTTGAACTGAAGAGTTCAGGGACAGCGCCCATGACCAACTAAACAAATACATAAAGCCAAGTTCAGTAGTCTGTAATCTTAGCTACTCAGAAGACTGAGACGGGGAAGATCATAGGTTCAACAGCACCCTGGCATTGAATTCTAGTCACAGTACCAACACACACACACACATACATACACACACACACACACACACAGTAAAATAAAATTTATTAGGCTGAGTATATGGCTTAGGGTTAGAAAGGTTGTCTGCCACGAATAAGGCTCTCAGTCAGCCACTGGTGGCTCATTCCTATAATCGTAAACTACTCAGGAGGCTCAGAACTGAGGATCCCAGATCAAAGCCAGCCTAGACAGGAAAGTGAGATTCTTTTTTTTGTTGTTGTTATCCTTTTTATTTTAATTGTGAAAATACTGTACAGAGAGTTACAATTACATGGGCAAGATAATGAGTACATTTCTTATCAAGCACTGTAGCCTCCTCCTTTGTTTCCCCCCTTCCCATCCCTTCCCATCCTCCCTCCGCCCCCCCACCAAAGAAAGTGAGATTCTTATCTCCAATTAAGCACCAAAAAGCCAGAAATGGAGCTGAGGTTCAAGTGGTAGAGACCTAGCTTTGGGCAGAAACACTCAGGACAGCATCCAGGTGCCAAGTTCAAGCTCCAAAACCAGTACACACAAAACACACAATAAATGCATATATACATACGGACTCTGAATTCAATCTCTGTAAAATAAGTAGTTTATTAATTTTTAAATAGGGAAAATTAATATTTAGTGTTAGAGTCAAGAGAGCAGTAACTTCTGGGAAGGAAAGAAGGGTATTGACTGGGGCAAAGAACACAATGGGCCTCTAGAGTGTTGGTAAGGTTCTATTCTTGACCTGACTGGTTGTAGTCAGGCATATATAAATTTTATAATTTCATAATAATTCAGCGGCCTTCTACTTAAGCCTATAAGTTAAAGCAAAAGGCAAGGGGAGGGGCGTTGCTTGTTTTGTTTGTTTTTAGAGATAGAACCTTGCTATGTTGCCCAGGCAAATGTTCTTCCTGTCTCAGCATCCAGAGTAGCTACAACTAAAAGCATGTGCCATTATGGCACAATAAAAGCAGCAATAAAAGTTTTTCAAAATATGGGCTGGGAAGGTGGCTCAGTGGTAGAGCGCTTGCCTTGCATGCCTGAGGCCCTGGGTTCCATTCCTCAGCACCACATAAGCAAAAAGAAAAGTCAGAAGTGGCACTGTGGCTCAAGTGGTAGAGTGCTAGCCTTGAGCTGAAGAGCTGAGGGACAGCGCCCAGGCCCAGAGTTCAGGCCCCATGACCCGACCAAAAAAAAAAAAAAAAGTTTTTCAAAATATACTTATAAGCCAGGTGCCAGTGGCTCACACCTGTAATCCTAGCTACTCCGGAGGCTGAGAACTGAGGATCATGGTTCCAAGCCAGCCCTAGGCAGGAAAGTCCCTGAGACTCTTATCTCCAATAAAGTACTAAGAAAAAGCCGGAAGTAGTGCTATGGCTCAAGTGGTAGAGCACTATCCTTGAGCACAGAGAGGCTCAGAGGCAGAACCCAGGCCCTGAGTTCAAGCCCCAGGACTGGCAAAAAAAAAAAGTTAAATATTTAATATATACATATATAATATATATAAACACATACGTAGTCATCTAAAAAGAAATGTACTCATTACCTGACTTATGTAACTGTAACTTCTCTGCATATTACCTTGATAATAACAATAAAAAAATACAAATCTGAATAAAATATACATATAGCACTAAGGTACAGCACTTGCCTAGCATGTATATGGTTCTGTGTTAGAGCTCCAGCACCATGAAAACAAAAGAATGTATATATAAAATACTTGACAAACAAAGAATCTTGCTTTATCCAGGCATGATGGGGCAGACTGCATGTTTGAGGCCAGACTGGGCTACATAACAATACCCTATCTCAAAAAGAAAAAAAAAAAAAAGCTGGGCACTGGCTCATACCTATAATCCTAGATACTTTAGAGGCTGAGATCTGAGGATCACAGTTTGAAGCCAGTCTGGGCAGAAAAGTCTGTGAGTCTCTCATCTCCAATTAACCACAAAAAACCTGAAAGTAGAGCTATGGCTCCAAGTGTTAAGAGTGCTAGCCCTGAGCAAAAGTAGCTCAGGGTCAGCACTCAGGCCAAATGCAAATCACATGACTAACCAAAAACAAAAAAGTTAGAGGGGCTGGGAAGGTGGCTCAGTGGTAGAGTGCTTGCCTTGCATGCATGAGGCCCTGGGTTCGATTCCTCAGCACCACATTAGCAAAGAGAAAAGAAAGCTGGAAGTGGAGCTGTGGCTCAAGTGGTAGAGCACTAGCCTTGAGCTGAAGAGCTGAGGGACAGCACCCAAGCCCAGAGTTCAGGTCCACGACTGGACCCAAAAAAAATAAGTAAATAAAATAAAACTTAGAAAAAGAGGGGTGGAGCCGGGCGCTGGTGGCTCACGCCTGTAATCCTAGCTACTCAGGAGGCTGAGATCTGAGGATCCCGGTTCAAAGCCAGCCGGAGCAGGAAAGTCCGTTAAACTCTTATGTCCAATAAACCACCAGACAACTGGAAGTTTCGTTGTAACTCAAGTGATAGAGTGCTAGCCTGAACTGAAGAGCTGAGAGACAGCACTCAGGCCCAGAGTTCAAGCCCCATGACCCACAAAAAAAAAAGAAAAGTCTGAAATACACAGCACAGACAGAGATATAGAGATAGAGAGAGAGAGAGAGAGAGACAGAGATTAGACAGACAGACAGACAGATAGATAGATAGATAGATATAGATAGACAGACTTAGCATAAGACTTAAGAGTACAACTCTTACAAAAATCTTGACTTTTGGGGGGAGGGGGCGGTTGCTAAGGATCGAACTCAGGGCCTTGTGCTGGCAAGGAATCATTTTTCCACTGAGCTAAATCCCTGACCCAAAACCAAACTTTTAGAAACTAAAAATGTTGAAGATGGGGCTGGGAAGGTGGCTCAGTGGTAGAGTGCTTGCCTTGCATGCATGAGGCCCTAGGTTCGATTCCTCACACCACATAAGCAAAAAGAAAAAAGCTGGAAGTGGCACTGTGGCTCAAGTGGTAGAGCGCTAGCCTTGAGCTGAAGAGCTAAGGGACAGCACCCAGGCCCAGAGTTCAGGCTCCACAACGGACCAAAAAAAAAAAAATGTTGTAGCCAAGCATCAGTGGCTTACACCTGTAATCCTAGCTATTCAGGAGCCTTAAATCTGAGGATTGAGGTTCAAAGCCAGCCTGGTCAATCAAGTCCAGCTCAAATTAACCAGCAAAATGCCAGACCATAGTCTGAGGGGAGAGGCAGGAGGGAGAGGTGGAGAAGGGGTAGTGCTTATAAGAAAGTTATTTATGGGGCTGGGAAGATGGCTCAGTGGTAGAGCACTTGCCTTGCCTGCATGAGCTAGAAGTGGCGCTGTGGCTCAAGTGGTAGAGTGTTAGCCTTGAGCTGAAGAGCTGAGGGACAGCACCCAGGCCCAGAGTTCAGGCCCATGACCGGACCCAAAAAAAATAAGAAAGTTATTTATGACAACAGCCATAACAGAGGAAACTGGTTCTTTGCCCCTTCACTACTACCTGGCTAAGGCAAGGCACAATCAAGTTCCTACTTGCCACAGGAACTATAAATCAAAATATACCTTAATAAGTCTCCCTGGGTAGAATTCTCCCACAATCCTGAATGTCTTATAAATATTTGAGCTATCAAAATTCACTTTCTAAGAGATTCTTGGTAGTACTGCCATTAATTAGATGGCTGATTAGTAATGATAAATCATGATAAAGATTTTAACAGCACGTCACAACATAAATCAACTTGGTCCAGCTAGTATCACTAATGACAAGCTTTATTTTTATAATGCAAGTGATACTGTGTCCTTTTCTTCTTTTTCCCCCCAGTCATAAGGATCGAACCCAGGGCCTAAGCAAGTGCTCTAGCACTAAGCCACCATAACCATAACCACCCTGTTGCTCAAAGTTCTTTATGTTAAGCTGAAATCTGATTTTCTGTTACCTTAAACCATAGACCACTATTCAACAAAATAATCTTAAGTTTTAAAACTCTTTTCATTTACCATTATGATTCTCTACTTTTAAACCTTCTCACAATTGAACTTCTCATGTTTTTTTTTTTTTGGTCCGGTCATGGGGCCTGAACTCTGGGCCTAGGCGCTGTCCCTGCGCTCTACCACTTGAGCCACAGTGCCACTTCCGGCTTTTTTTTTTTCTGCTTATGTGGTGCTGAGGAATCGAACCCAGGGCCTCATGCATGCAAGGCAAGCACTCTACCACTGAGCCACCTTCCCAGCCCCTCATGTTTTTTTTTTTTAAATACTTTCTATACCTTTCATTAGTCTTAACCAATCAACTCCTCAAAAAAAATTTAATCTTCTTGTTATTATTTCTCAATGTGCCTTTTACAAGGAAATACCTCAACTAAACACAATCCCAGGTCTGATCTGGCCAATGCTATTATGTCACCATAAGCCGAACGGTACAAGAACAGTGCCAGTCAGTATATGATTCATTGCCAAATTAGTAATCCTGTCCAAGACCACAAGTGCTTTAAGGGTTTCAAGGAGAAGAAAGATCACTGTGGACTACTGAAGTTTTCAAAAACAAAATAAAACAAAAAATAGACTTTAAACTGGAAAAGGAAGAATACATTTTAGATAAGCAAAAAGTATCAAAGAGTATTTCAGGGGCATCAGTACAGAACAAAGCAGATGCTGCAATGAACAAAGTCAATGCTTAAACAGAGTATCAAGATTAGGCCAAAAAGGAAAGTCAGTCATTAGATTGAGAGCCTTTAATCTGTAGGAAGCAAGATGAAAAACAACCAACTTAACATTAAAAGGGAAAGAACAGAATAGGGACCAGTGGCTCACACATGCAATCCTAGCAGTAGCTAGGAGGCTGATATCTGGAGGATTATAATTCAAAGGAAAGCTGGAGGCATGGCTATTAGATGGTACTAGATACCATCTCCAAAGCAACCAGCAAAAAAGCAGAGCTGAAGGCATGGCTCAAATGGTAGAGCTCCCACCTAATATGCTTAAAGCCTCGAGTTCAAACCCCAAACCACAATAAATAATAAATAAATGGGGGGCTGGGAGGATGTCTCAGTGGTAGAGTGCTTGCCTTGCATGCATGAGGCCCTGGGTTCGATTCCTCAGTACCACATAAGCAGAAAAAGCTGGAAGTAGCTCTGTGGTTCAAGTGGTAGAGTGCTAGCCTTAAGCTGAAGAGCTGAGGGACAGTGCCCAGACCCAGAGTTCAGGCCCCACAACTGACACAAACAAAACAAACAAACAATAAATAAATAGAATAGCAGAATTTCCAGATAATGAAAGCTGCTAGAGTCATAACAAATGAAATGCCAGCAGTTACTTCTCTGAAGTTATTTAAGTTTAATCAAATAGGAATTTCTGATTTAAAAATGCAACTGCCTGAAGAATCTTTCATAAGAACTAGTCCCATAATACAGTGTGGCAATAGAGAATTAAACCATTCAAGCAACATTGCAAAACCCAATCTCTCCCAAATCCTGCTACTCGAGAGCAGGGATCTAAAGGAATAAATACACTCCCAGATGCTCAAAGAAAATGTCTCACTGAAACCAAAGCAAAATTCTCATTAATGAAAAATCAACCATGAAAGAAGAAAAATTGTGTGTCTCATAATCCCCGGAAATAACCAAATCCCATTTGAGGTTAATGCAGATTTAACAAAACAGTGGAGAACAGGGCAAAGCAGTTCCATTTGTCAGCAGCAGCTGGGAGAAACACTGGTATCAGAGAGATCACAAACAACAATGCTTCTAATCTGTACCGCCAAAAGAAACATGAACTCCATCCAGTAAAGGGTGCCAGGAAAAGGCTCCTGAAGACTGTAGTAGATCAAAATCAAGCTACCTTATCCCATCTACCGATGTGTTAGGCAGGAACTTGAATGTCAGGATCAAATTCTTGAAGTAGTCCAAACCTTACATTTTCTGATCAGTTAATCTCTCTATAAAAAAAATAAAAAATAAAAAATCACAGTCCTTGTAATCAGCCTAAAACCAGCATTGAGCTTCAATTAAGCCACGCACTGGGAAATACCATACTAAAAAAAAATCGAGACAGGGAGGGGGAGAGAAAAAGAGAGGGAGGGAGGGAGGGAGGAAGGAAAGTAGAAAGGAAGGGGAAGGGGGGGGGGAGAATCTACTCACATGGAGCCAAGTCTATGACCCATACCTCATCTTAAATCCTAGAGTTCTTTCTTGTTTTAAAATGCTTATAATCCCCTATCTAGGGAGGCTGAAGCAGGAGGATCTCGAATACAAGGCCAACCTGGGAGAAAAAACAATGCACCTCTCCAAGCGGATATAAGAATAATTTTAGCCTCGACTATAAAGCTTGAGGTTCAAGAAAAGAACCGAAGACAAAGACAAGCAATCGTGAGAGATGAAAACCAAGAAATTCACTATCAGAAGGGATGTGACAGCTGTACCGCTAACGCGTTCCAAGAGTGATGAAAAGCACCTGCTACCAAGCAAACTATAGTTTTCTCGTGCAAGGAGAAGAAAAGAATGAGAAGCTGCCACTACTGACTGGCGCCAACTACCCGCGGCCGCCTTTCTCATTCACTCTGGTTAGAGAACCCTGCCCGTGATTTACAGGACCTGAGTCCGCCACCCAACACTCTCGAGTCTTCAACCGTCCCCAGCGGCACCGGAGAGGACTCGGGAAAGAGTGGGAGAAGTCTTCTGGGGGTAGAAACGGCTGTTTAACATATTTGTCCCCCCAGGCACGGATGGCAAGTGAAGTTTGGGGTGAGGTGGTAACGGCGCTCACTAGAACCCTAGAGCCGAGTGGCAATGAGTCGGGGACCCCCGTCTCTCCTCCCCTGCCCCAAGCAGCACACTCACCGCGCACGCAGAGCAGTGACATGGCCGAGAAGCCGGCGAGCCTCCGCCGCGCCCCGACCGCGCCGCCGCCTCACCGGCCCGGCCTCTCCCTTTTCCTCAGCAGGTGCCGCGGCGGCTCCAGCTAACCGCCCCACAGGTCCGGCAACTCCTCATGGTTCCGGTCTCAGGCAGCGCCCCGCCGCTCCCGCGTACCTACTCCAATCCTCACCCTCTGTAGGAACTTGGGATAGCGTCGTCGAGTAGCGGGCGGCCAGCTGGGGACTGGGTGCGGCACCACGGCGCCATAGCTGGGAGGCAGAAGTAAAAAGGACTCCCTCCCGTCACTCCAACCGGAGACCCGAGCAAGCGCCTGGGCGGAGCCAACCCGTGGATTCCCTCCCTCCAGCCAATCAAATCACGACTAGTCCTCAGACCACGCCCCTCACTCACGCGCACGTAAGAGGTGGAGTCCCCTTACACTTTGGAGGCTTAAAGCCGGGATGGGAGCGGCTTGCCCTCACCTGTGTGAAGCTGGCAGCCCCTTGCTCCTCCCACGTGGGTTAAGTTTCCTCACCAAAACAGATTCTTTTCATTGAAGAATTCCTATTGGGCTTCCTGAAAGGGACTAGCCCTTAAAGCTGACTGGCTACTTCCAAAATAATTTAACAAGATCGTATCACACAGTAGAATGTTGTTTTGTTTTGTTTTGATTTTGAACTGTAGTCCAGGATGACCTGGAACCTTAATCCTCCTGCTGGCCTTCCAAAAGCTGGGATTTACAGAATTACACCACAACACACAGCACTCCACGTTTTAATTTCAATCATTTAAACAAGTGATTAAATTCAGTTATTAAAGTCTAATATCAGAAGACCTCACATCTTTTTTATGCTCATTTTGTGTTTGTGTTTGAAATAATGCCTGGTATGTAAAAATCAGATCATATTTAGTTAATGAAGGATGGAGAAGAAGCATTTTAAGCACAGTGGTTTTGAAAAATGGTGCATGCACAGGTGAGGAACTGGAAAAAGCCAGATGGTACAAAGTAAGAAGATATGTAGTATGGTGTACAGATCTATCATTTCCACTCCCAAATTACTTGGTTTTTTATTAATTGGTTAGAAATAACATGTGGGATTCTTCTTCAGATGATTCTAATGTACTGCCAGAGTTGAGCACCACTAGAGTAGATATTTTGTTGGCCTCATTAGCTCAGGATTCAGTGTTGACAAGTTCTTGGCTCCATGGGATTCTGCTTGCCAGACTCAAGAAAAGTCTATTTAACAGAATCTTTGCCCTCCAAAATCAGACCAAGCTACCCCATCATCTCTTTGTACCTGGAGACAATATAGAGTTATAGAAACAATCTAATGTGATTGGGGAGAGTGTGAACTTGGAACTAATCAGATTCAGCTAGTGTATATTTTTCTTTTTTTTTTTCTCGTATCAGTTGTGGGGCTTGAACTTGGGACGCAGGCCACGCTTTTGAGCTTTTTTGCTCAAGGCTAGAGTTCTACCACTTAGAGCCACAGCGCCATTTCTAGAAATATAGCTAGGACTACAGGTGTATTTTACTTTTAACAGTCTCTATAAAGTAGCTAGATGGACACCAGTGGCTCATACCTGTAATCTTAGCTCCTCAGGAGGCTGAGATCTTAGGATCCTAGAAACTAGGAGTGGTGCTGTGGCTCAAAGTATTAAAACACTAGCCTTGAGGGGGCTGGTAATGTGGTTTAGTGGTAGAGTGCTTGCCTAGCATGCCATCAAGCCCTGGGTTTGATTTCTCAGTACCATACAAACAAAAAAGGCCAGAAGTGATGTTGTGGCTCAAGTGGTAGAGTGTTAACCTTAAGCAAAAGAAACTCAGGGACAGTGTCCAGGCCCTGAGTTCAAGCCCCAGGACTGGGGGAGGAGGGAAGGGAATGGGACACTAGCTTTGAGCAAAAGAGCTCAGACAGCACCCAGGCCCTGAGTTCAAGTCACACAACTGACAAAATAATAGATAGCTAAATAAAAATAAAGTAGCTTAAGAACTTCTTGCCTCCACCATTCAAGTGCCTGCATCCAGTCTGTTTGTATATTTTCTCTATTATCATGCAACAAATTACTCCAAAAATTAATAGCCTAAAACAACAACATTTACTCAGGCCTGATGGTGTTTGCCTATATTATCAACACTTATGAGGCTAGGCAGGAGGATTACAAATTTGAGACCCACCTTTGTTACATACTGAAGCTCAATCTCAAAAAGAAAAAAATAAAAGTAGAGTTTTTGTTTTTGTTGCTGTTGCTTGTGCCCAGTGGTGGGGGCCTGAAGCAGGGCCTTGAGCTTTCCCTTAACTTTTTCACTCAAGGCTAATACTCTGCCGCTTGAGTCACATCTCCCCTTTCAGTGATCTGATGATTAATTGGAGATAACAGTCTCTCAGATTTGTCTGCCCAGGCTAGTTTCAAACCAGGATCCTCAGATCTCAGCTTCCCAAGTAGATACAATTACAGATGTGAGCCAGCTAAATCATAGTTTCTGTGGGTCAGGAATCTATGCACAATTCAGAGTTAATCTGGATCAAAGTTAATCATAAAATGCAATCAAAGTCCTGCTTGATTGAGGAAGCTCACTTCCAAGCTCACTTGTGATTATTGACAGGACTTAACTCCTCCAGGACTATTGGACAGAAAGCCTCCATTCCTTATTGGCTATTGGCTACCTCAGTTCCTTATAATGAGTATCCCTCCAACCAGCATGGCAGTATGCAAGTTGAGAAAACAATAAAGTTTCCTGACAAAATAGAAATTACCATGTTTTGTAACCTAACTATATAAGTGACATATTTGTGTGTGTGTGTGTGAGAGAGAGAGAGACAGAGAGACAGACAGAGACAGAGACAGAGACACAGAGACAGAGAGAGACAGAGAGAGTCCTAAGGTTTGAATTCAGGGCCTGGGCAATGTCCCTGAGCTTTTTTGCTCAAAGCTAGTGCTCTACCATTTGAACCATATCACCACTTCTGGCTTTTGGGGGGTTAATTGGAGATTAAAATCTCAAGAAGGGCTGGGAAGGTGGCTCAGTGGTAGAGCGTTTGCCTTGCATGCATGAGGCCCTGGGTTCAATTCCTCAGCACCACATAAGCAGAAAAAAAAAGCCAGAAGTGGCACTGTGGCTCAAGTGGTAGAGCGCTAGCCTTGAAGTAAAGAGTTGAGGGACAGCACCCAGGCCCAAAGTTCAGGCCCATGACCGGACCCCCCCAAAAAAACCTCAAGAAATTTCCTGCCTGGGCTGGCTTCAAACTGAGATCCTCAGATCTCAGCTTCCTGAGTAGCTAGGATTTCAGTGTCTGAACACAGCCAGGTAGGTAGTAAAAAGGCATCTTAGAAATCTGCCTACCATACTAGGATTTATGAACTAGTTGTGGCATCTGTAACACTGAGGCAGTTAAATATCTCAGGGATATGTTACATATATCAGTTACATATATCAGGGAATAATAATACTACCTACTTCATAAGATAGTTTAAGGTTTAAATGATGAAATGTATCAGAAGTAGAGGTATGGCTCAAATGGTAGAGTGTCAACCTTTAGCAAAAAAGCTAAGGGAGAGCATGAGGCCCAAAATTCAAGCTACAGTACTTGCAGGAAATGAAAGGAAAGAGGAAAGGAAAGGAAAGCAAAGGAAAGGAAAGCAAAGGAAAGGAGGATGGAAGGAGGGAAGGAAGAGGGAAGGAAGGAAGAGAAATAATTGCTGGTTCTAAGAGTTAAAACTACAAAAAAAATCATTGGGCATGGTGAGCACAGCCTAGGAGGAACTTACCCTAAACAGACAATCTCTCTCTATTCTTTCTCTCTTTCACACACACACACACACACACACACACACACACACATACACACACACACAGAGCAACTAGGGTGTACGTAGGAGTGGAGGTTGAGAAATAGACAAAGAGTGTTAGACAGGAGGAACATAGTACTGCCCAATAATCAAGGTACCATGAAGAGCTCTTTGGCATAGACATATATAGAGTTAAGATCTATGCCAGTTGTCTCACACCTGTAATTTTAGCTATTCGGGAGGCTGTGATCTGAAGATCAAGGTTCAAAGCCAGATCAGGCAGGAAAGTCCATGAGACACTGATCTTCAATTAACCACCAAAAAGGTAGCAGTGGAGCTGTGGCTCAAGTGGTGGAGTAGTAGGCTTGTGCATAAAAGTTCAGAGATAGCACCCAGATACTGTTTAAGTCCCAGGACCAGCACAAAAAGAAAAAGGGAAAAAGAGAAAGGATGGAAAGAGGGAGGAAGGAAGGAAGAAAGGAAGGGAACAAAGGAGGAAGGGAGGAAAGGAAGGAAGGAAGGAAGGGAGGGAAGGAGGGAGGGAGGGAGGGAAGGAGGGAAAGAAGGAAGTATATATTATACCACTAAAGGTACTGGGGTTGTAGGCTAGTTATAGAGCTGTTGCCTACTGTGTGCAAAGCCCTATATTTGATGCTGATAGATATTGTGGTACACATCTGTAATGTCCACTTTGAAAATAAGGCAAGAGGATTGTGAATCCGAGAACTTTTTTCTGATAATAATAATAATAAGGCAAATCACAGAGTAGGAAAAGATATTTGCAATATCTAGAATCATATGTAACTCTACAAAAGCTCACTACAAATAGGAAAAAAAAGAAAGAAAAGAAAACCAAAAGGGAAGAAATGAGCCAAGGACCTGATCAGACAAGTCACACAAAAAGAAAACCATGAATTTAAAAGCACGCCAAGGAGGTAACCAATTTCAATAGAAATCAGAAGACTAGGGCTGGGAATATGGCCTAGTGGTACAGTGCTTGCCTAGCATGCATGAAGCCCTGGGGTTCGATTCCTCAGTACCACATACACAGAAAATGCTGGAAGTAATATAACACCTGTTATATTAAAAACAAATCCTTGCTTAAAAAAAGAAATCAGTATTTCAGAGGAAATACTTAAGCCCTTATTAACTTCTCCCTAATCTCATTCTCTTCTTTCTTGCCCATCTTTTCTGTTTCTAGAACTACTATAAAAGTTGATATTTATTTTTCAATGCATTCAAATTGTGTACATGTATTTGGACATACATCTAGGGGCAGAATTTCTGACTCACAGGGCATGTATAAATTCAGCTTCAGTAGATCTTGCCAACATGTTTTCTAAAATTTTTTAAATAGGTCCAACTCCTGTTGCAATATATGAGAGATCTAGTTTCTCTTGATGTCAATCTTTTTAGTTTTAGCAATATTCTAGTATAGTAGTACTGCATTGAGTCTTCTGTTGTACTCTTCTGATTTATTTTTTAAATTTTAATATTAATTTTTTTGTCGGTCATAGGGCTTGAACTCTGGGCCTGGATGCGGTCCCTGATCTCTTCAGCTCAAAGCTAGCACTCTACCACTTGAGCCACACTTCTAACTCCACTTTTTTTTGGCGGGGGAGGGCAGTCCCAGAGCTTGAACTCAAGGTTTAGGCTCTGTCCCTGAGCTTCTTTGTGCTCAAGGCTAGTGCTCTACCACTTGAGCTACAGTGTCACTTCCAGCTTTTTGTGAGTAGTTTATTGAGATAAGAGTCTAACCAAGTCTTCTGCCTGGACTGGTTTTGCACCTCGATCCTCAGATCTCAGCCTCTTAAGTAGCTAGGATTACAGATGTGAACTACTGGTGCCCAGCTAGCCTCATTTTTTTTTTTTTTTGGTTGGTTGTGGGGCTTGAACTCTGGGCTTGAGCGCTGTCCCTGTGCTCTTCAGCTCAAGGCGAGCGCTCTACCACTTGAGCCACAGCACCACTTCCAGTTTTCTAGTGGTTTTTATTGGAGATAAGAGTCTCATGGACTTTCCTGCCTGAGCTGACTTTGAACCTCGATCCTCAGATCTCAGCCTCCTGAGTAGCTAGAATTACAGATGTAAGCCACCAGCTCCCAGCTACTTTTTTTTTTAATGGGTTTTTTTAAGGTTTCAAAAATTTTTATTTTACTTTGAAAGGCGTTAATAAAAAGCTTAACGTATTTACTAAGTTGCAATTATACAAAGTGCTGAATCACAAATTTAACAGACCAACTCATGTCTTGAACATAACCTTTGAGTTTCTTTCAAGCACTCACATTTCCATTGTTTAGTTACTCTCACTGACTGCCCCAAGAACACCACTGGTCCTAACATGGACACTCTGGAACAGGGGAAGATGCTGATGCTGATATCCGCTGCCTCCTGTCCATGAAGATAACCAGGAGACTTCTGTTCATATTTCCAGGGAATATCACCACCATTCTCAATTGAAATGTGAGCTCCTCCCTTCTTTTTGATTTTGTCTGAAACCCATGTAATAGCCAGTGTGGTAGCCACTCATGTACCATGAGATTAACATACTTCCCAGAGCATCAGTGTCATCAAGAGAATCTGGACATATGGGAGGTGGGGGGGGGGAATTATTGGTGGTCCGCAAGGAAATGGAGGCATCCAGCATGACAGGAAGTGGGGTGGTGGAGGTGGTGGTGGTGGGCCATTGAATTTTAGACCTGGCTTTCCTGGTCCCAATCCTGATCCTGGCATTGGGGGTGGTGGAGGGGGAAAAGAGTTCCATGGAGCAGCTTTTGACTTATTGTTATTTAGTTTACTTCCAGGAGACCTGGAGCTTTCACTTTCATCTGTTGAAACTTGACTGTCATGTTCATTCGCCTGAGCATCCTGTTCTGTATTATTTGCTACTTCAGAGGTTGGGGAAAGTAAATCAGATAGGCTTTGTTCCTCTCTATTTCCATATCCAGTGTATACCACCACACAGGTTCCTCTCTTTAAATCAACTGAAGCAATGGTAGCTGGGTAAATGCAGCCATCTTCTGACCAAATAGCAGAACATTTGTCACCAACCTTCCACTGTTTCAAGGGAGTTGTGTTATTCTTCCTTTGACTTTTATTCTTCTTAATGGGTTTTCTTCTTGGGGTGCTTTTTGGCTTATCTGGAGTTTCACAAATGTCACCATTCTTTAAAGCATGCTTAAAGGAAGCCACAGCTTTATCATACGCTTTTATAAATGCTGTATCATCCCAGATGTCAGAATCATCACTCTGGCCCGTGCCACGCCGGAACAGCACCGAATCTTCCTGCTCCGAGATGCCGCCGCCACCGCCTTTAATGGTTATTTAGAAGACAGAGTTTCTGTCCAGATTGGCCTCAAACTTTAATCCTCTGTATCTCAGCCCCTTCAATAGCTAGGATTACTGGTGTGACCCATGAGTACTGGCTAAAATATTAATTTATTTAACAAGGAATTTGAGAATCAGGATATGGTGGCCCAATCTCCTAATCCCAGCACTCCAGAAGCTAAGGCAAAAGAATGAAGTTAGAGCCTACCTGTAATAATCTATGCTATAAAGTGAGACCAAGTCTAAAAAGAAAAACTTTCAAGGTCATCAACCCCCCCCAAAAAAAGAAAGTTTGAGAGACTGTCATAACCAACAGAAGGAAAATATGATGACTGTGTCTAACATGCTAGTCTGGGTCAGATTCTAGCATAAAAAAAAAAAAAGACAAGGATGGGCAATGGTGGCTCATGCCTGCAATCCTATTCAGTAGGCCGAGATCCCAGAATCACCATTTGAAGCAATCCTGGGCAGGAAGTCAATGAGACTCTTATCACCAATTAACCACCAAAAAGCCAGAAATGGAACTGTGGTTAAAATGGTAGAGTGCCTGCCTTTAACAAAAGAGCTTAGGGACATTGTCTAGGCTCTGTGTACAAGCCCCATTACCAGCACAAAAAGAAAACAAAAAAGACATAAGATAAAGACTAAGGAAATCTGTATAAAATGTGGGACTTTAGTCAATGACAAAATTGGTTCATTAATTGAACAAATGAGCCAGGTGCTGGTAGCTCATGCCTGTAATCCTAGCTACTCAGCAGGTAGAGATTTGAAGATTATGGTTCAAAGCCATCCTGGGTAAAAAATCCATGAGACTATTATCTCCAATTAACCCAAAAGCCAGAAGTATAAGTGTAGCTACAGTGGTAGAGTGACAGCTTTGAGCAAAACAGCCAAGCAAGAGTGCAAGGCCCTGAATTCAAGTCCTATACTGGCATGCGCGCGCGTACACACACACACACACACACACACACACACACACAAAATTGGCCAAATGAATGACATAGTGTAAAATGATGATAATAGGGGAAACTAGGTGTGGAGTACACTTAGAAATTCTGTACTATCTTCACAAATTTTCTGTAAATCTAAAAAAAATTCCAAAATTTAAAGTATTCTGGCTTGGGGCCGGGGGTGGGGTGGGGTGGGGATGGACATGGTGTCTGCTACCGACCCAGCCTGGACTTCAACTGCCCATCTTCCTGTGTCAGCCTTCCCAGTACTGTCATTACAGCTTGTAAATAGCCAAAATTCAGAGACCAGCTTGTTTTACCCTTGTGTTTTTTTCCAGCAAACAGAACTCTAACGACTTGATCTGGGATTATATAGCTATGTTTATCTGTCTAAACTAATTCCTGGGGCTGGGAAGGTGGCTCAGTGGTAGAGCACATGCCTTGCATGCATGAGGCCCTGGGTTCGATTCCCCAGCACCACATAAGCAAAAAGAAAAAATGCCAGAAGTGGCGCTGTGGCTCAAGTGGTAGAACACTAGCCTTGAGCTGAAGGGCTGAGGGATAGTGCCCAGGCCCAGAGTTCAGGCCCCACGACTGGACCTAAAAAAAAAAAAAAAAAAAGAAATCTTGTATTTGGGCTGGGAAGGTAGCTCAGTGGTAGAGCACTTGCCTTGCATGCCTGAGGCCCTGAGTTCGATTCCTCAGCACCACATAAGCAAAAAGCAAAAAGCCGGAAGTGGCGCCGTGGCTCAAGTGGTAGAGCGCTAGCTCTGAGCTGAAGAGCTGAGGGACAGCGCCCAAGCCCAGAGTTCAGGCCCCATGACCGGACCCAAAAAAAATAAAAAATTAAAATAAACTAATTCCTTCTGGACAGAGAACTTTTTTCTTTCTTTTTTACTAACATATTATTAGTATTGACTAGTTTATTGTATCTACTCACATAGGGTCACAGAGGGTAACGAATCTGAGTTTTCAAGAGCTTGATTCAGGGGGACCGATCTCATCTGCTTTTCTAAGAGGCCACACATAAATTCTGAATCTTAATTCACTTATTCTGCAAGTGTCCTGTACTGCCATCTACCGATATCTGCAAAGCAAGGACAGCCCTACTGTATCTCCTGGCGAGGGGGAGGAGAAGAGGCAGAGAGTCAAGAACTAACAGCACAACACTGATGTGTTTGTGGTTAGCTGCTATTGGGGGAGCTGAGATCTGAAGACTGTGTCTCAAAACCAGCACAGGCAGAAAACTCCATGAGATTTATTTCCAAATGCCCATCAAAAAAAAATCTGGGTGCTCGCTTTGGCAGCACATATACTAAAATTGGAACAATACAGAGAAGATTAGTATGGCCCCTGCGCAAGGATGACACACAAATTTGTGAAGCGTTCCATATTTTTAATGCACTCGTTATCTTGCCCATGTAATTGTAACCCCTCTGTATGGTATTTTCACAATAAAAAAAAATCTAGAAGTTGAGTTGTGATTCAAGTAGTGAAGCACTTACCTTCAGCAAAAACACCAAGCTCCAGACTCAGTTCAAATTCCACTACACACACACACACACACACACACACACACACCACAGCACACAAATACCAAAACATATTTGTCACATAGTGCACAATATACCTATATAGCTATTCTAACCAAAAATACCTAATTTTCTCCGGAAATTTCAGTCCCACCACCACCCAGTATCCATATTTGTATGTGTAAAATTCACAGTTCTGCCAAGCGCCAGTGGTTCATGCCTGTAGTGGTAGCTACTCAGGAGGCTGAGAGCTGAGGATAGCGGCTCTAAGCCACCCAGGGCAGAAAAGTCCGTGAGACTCGTCTCTCCAATTAATCACAGAAATAGCCAGAAGTGGTAGAGCGCTAGCCTGGAGCAAAAGGAGCTCAGGAACAGTGCCCAGGCCCAGGACAGGCAAAAAGTAAAAATAAAAATAAATCACAGTTCTCTTCCCTGACCCATCCCAATTGGAATAGACATAGCTCTTATTGTCTATTCCAGAACCCACAGCCTACCGCACGAAGTAGGCTTTAGAAACAGCTCAGACCCACAAACCCGAAATCCCAGTGCTCGATTCCTCCATTTTCACAAATCCCTGAGATTCCTTGCTCAGCCTTGCAAACCTCGCCTCCCGCCCCCACCCTCGCTCCATTATGGCAAATGCTAAATCAGATGTCCCTACAAAGAAAAGTTTCGAGTTTTATAGGCATCTCATAGCAGTAAGAAATCATGCAAGGTGGCACACTTCCAGAATCTCTCAGGGAGATTAGCAGGTGGAGGCAGAAGAATCGCAAATTGTAGGACAGCCTGAATAAGACTCTGAGAAGAGACAAAGGAAGATAGGTAAGAGGAGGGAAAAGAAGAGATAAACGAGAAGAGAAAGGAGAGAGAGGAGAGAGAGAGAGAGAGAGATCTAGAAAGAACACCAGGCTTGGGCTTGCACTTTGCGCCCAGCTCCTCCTCCCCCCTCCCCCATCCTGCCAGTTTGGGCCTTGCAGCTGGCCAACGAAGGCCCCGCCCTTCTCGACCTGTCATCACAGAAGCCGCACGTGGCCGGGGTGGGACCTCAGGCGACCTACAGCTAACACTTTGTCTCCTCCGTCATCCATTGGGGCCACCGCCACCAATCAGAGCCAGTGGATCGGGGCTGGAGCCAGTGCGTCCGGGTGAGGCCCCGCGAGAAGGGGCGGAGAGAAGAAAAGCCTCTGGGATGGGAGGGGGCGTGTGGGGGACAAGATTTGGCTAACATTCTGCTAGGCTGGAATTCGAGGGGGCGGGTCCTCGCGAAGGTGGGGGGAGGGGGAGGAGACAAACCGGAGGGGGTCAAGGGGTGAGGCTTAGGGAAAGCGGAGGATCCTGGGGAAATGCAAAGAAAACGAAAGGGGCGGAGTCGCTGGTGGGCGTGGCTTTGGCACCAGAGGAGGAGCCTGAGGGATTAAAGAAATGAGGAAAGGGGACTAGCGGGAGAAAAGGTGGGAGCTGGGACCAAGGAGGGGGGCGGGGCGTTGCGAGGGCGGGGCTCGGACCAAAGGGGCGAGGTTTGCAGGCCCAGGCTTGAACTAGGGCTGCTCAGTCACTGTCCCAACCCATTACCTCCTCAAGGGCTACAGGACTCACGGAACCGCAGGTGTGGGGCGGGGAGGTGAGGAAGAAGGGGCCAGGACGAGAGTGGGCTTGGGGAAAGACGAGGAGAGGTGGGATGCACCGGTAGAGCAAAGGGTGTGGAGACTGCTGTAGAAAGGAGACAAGGAGTTGGGGAAGCAGTTAGGGGCTCAAAGTGTGAGCGAAGAGGTGTATTTTCTGGGGGCTCTGGTAGGGGGAAGGGTGGCAGCGCTCTGTGGAGGTAGGGGTGCAGCGTTAGAGGGTGGGGTGCTTTGTGCTGTGGAGAGTTGGAAGCGATACTTGAGGGGATTTGGAGGCACTTTGGGAAAGAGGGCTGTGTGATGGAAGTTTTGTGGTCCACTGTGTAAGAGGTAAAAGCAGCTATTTGATGGAATGTGGCTGTGGGTACCTTGTGATAGGCAGGGGTTATAGGACCCCGTTAAGAGAGAGAACCCCGTTATTTGAGTAACAGTCAAGGGCATTGTAAGGACTCCGGGAAGACATTTGTGTTTTGTATTCTATGAGGGTGCTGGAATTAGTGGGTGAAGAAGCTAGTCTGTTGTGCTCCTGGCTGCTCACTTTCTAACTCTACCTTCCTGCTTGATTACTCAAGACAGCAGCCAGGCCCTGCTTGCCACCAGAGTTTGTCTCCTTAACTGTCTCCTACGTTGACTTTGAATCCGTCTGGCTAAGACTGGGGTTTCTTCCCCTTACTGAAGTCCCTGAGGGTAGTAAGGACCCTTCTGCCACTGGGTTCCTGTCAACCCCCCCCCCCCTGGATAGGATAGTTCCTGTTCCTCCTAGAAGGCTGCCTTGGTCTCTGTCCCCTCCTCCCCCACTTTGCCCTGCCCTGTGCTATGGGTGTGCTCATTTCCACTTCCTTCCTCACCCAGGGGCCTGGCCTGGTTCTTGCCTGTCTGGGAACCTGTGCCCTGTCCTGGACTCTGGACTCTATAGTTAGAGACGACCCTACTAACCCTCTGATCCACCCCATTTCTACCACCGAGGTCTTTGCCAACAGACTCAATTGACTAGTAACTATTTTATCACTTGTCAAAAACTAGTTTTCCCTCCCCTTATCTCCCCCTGGTTGGAGAATTCTATGGAATTCAAAAGTTCTGGGGGTTTCTGGAAGGAGAGTAGGAGAAAGTATTGAGACTCTTTGGTGTATATTTTAAGAGGTGGGCCACTATTCTAAACTGAACCTGGGAAGGGACATTAGTTTCAGCTGCAGATTGAGAAGGAAGAGGGAAGAATGTGGCTCCCCACATTTCAGGCTTAGAAATTGAGAATAGGAGCTAGTCCCCCTTGGGAGCGTCTCTGATCCCCCAAGGAGACTCAATGTAGTTTCAGAGTTCTTTTTTCCTCTAGGCTGGCTGGGAGAAGGATGAAGAAGTCCCTGCTATCCTACTGAATGAGGGTCACAGTGTTGTTGAAAGGGGCCGCAAGCCAGCCTCCTCACACTTCACCCAGTAGCTTAGATACTGCCTGGGGAAGTAGGGGGTGGGGGGGAGGGAGGTGTAACTGAGGCCACACAAAGCCTTGGGGTAGAGTGGGGTAAAGGAAGGCTGGCTGAAGCCTTTTGAAGAGGATCTGATTGCTATGGTAACACTGCTTTCTAGCGCTGTCTCCTGTCTGAGAAAGGGAGGGCCTAGGGCAGACACATTAGCTTCCTCAGGACTGGGGCATTTTGTATGAGTGGGTGGGACCTAAGAGGTAGCCCTTGCTGTGCAGAGGCTGAAGTATATAATAGCTTTTCTGCTTTGGTGCAGGCAATTGAGCATTTAGATGCTTGAGCACATCCTCAGAGATGCATATGAATGCACAAAAACTATGAAAATTATAAGGCCAGTGTCATGGAGGCCCTCAGTGGTCATTGTTTATATGGAAACTCACATTTTACAGATTCAGAAATCTTTAGCTTAAGAAACTAATTCCCCAGGTTTCAAAGTAAAAGAGCAGAAGTGACTATCCAGATCTCTAGACTGTTATTCACCACTCTAAGACGCATTGTTTTCGTTATAATTTTTTTTCAGTGTCTATTATGTTCCAGGCTCTGTAAGATTTTGACTCTGGGAATATAGCATGAAAGAAAAGAGTTGTTCCTCTCATGGAGCTTCCATTCTAACAGGGGAGAAAGAAATTGTGTGTATGTTTGTGAGAAAGGGGAGTGGACTGGTCAGCTGGTGATAACTATTTTTTTTAAAAGATGAGTCAGGCCTGGTGGAACATGTGTATAATCCCAGTACTCAGGAACCTGAGGAAGGGGGATTTTTAGTTTGAGGTTAGCCTGGGACACCTAGCAAAACCTGGTAAAGAAAAATGAAAGAAAAATCCATGAAAAGATAACACTGGAGGAGTTAGGTAAAACCTCTTGATCTGAGCTGAGTGTAATCCCAGTAGCTGTAATCCCAAGCACTTGGGATGCTGAGGCAATAAGTTTTGAGTTCAGCCAGCCTAGGATATGTTTCAATAAATAAATAAACAAACAAATAAACAAAAACCTCTTAGTTGTACCATGCTTCCTTCCCAGGCTACACTAAGGCCTGAAAGGTGTTTGATCCTCCTGGCTTTACTATTGTCCCCATGGCCCTGGTAGGAAACTAAGACCTGGATCTATGGTAATGGCAGAAAGATACAAGATAGGGTTACTAGAGGGTTATTCTTTTCCTATAGAATTCTGGTTCTCTACATGTTTTTCTAGTAAGTGTTTACCAAGGTAAATGGGTTCTTATATTGCTATTCTGCAGTTTTGCTTTTGGGTGTTGAGAATTTCCTCAATCTTGTTCCTTAGTATTAGGAATCAGCAATGAAGTCAGTCCAAGGCTGGGTTCTTTTTTGTCTTTTTTCCCTCTTCTAAGATGAGGAGAAGGAAAGCTGAAACTATTGCTTGACTCTTCTAAGTGTGGAGCACAAACAGGAAATGCGGAAGGGAAGCCTCTTTTTGCTCTTCAGTGGACACCTGATGCCCCTGGGGGTGGGGGTGGGTGGGGCTTGCAACATAGGCAAGGCCAAAACAAGAACCTAGGCCCTTAATTGGTCTCTAAATTATGGAAAGAATTATTCTCTTGGTTCTGATGTTTGTCTCTTGCTTTCTGTTAATGTCAGAAGGGGTGGGGAGGGGGAAAAGCCTGGTTATCTGACTTGGAGACAACCTGACATGCTGACAAGACAGCAAGGTAGACAAGGCCACCCATTCTCTTAGCTTATGTCTACAGCAGCTGCTCTGAAAAGGGGCCTTTAAATGCCCAATTATTGCAAAGATTCCATCATTATGGTCATTTAAAAAATGGAATGACAATAGTTAGAGATGCTAGTTCTGCTGCCTTTTGATTTAGCTGTATCTGGGCTGGGCCTGGGGCCCAGTGACTCAGGGAGAGGGTGGAGAGTTTCGAGGGAGCTGTGAGTCATGAAAATCAGCTCCATCTCAATAGTTGGTCTCATTTCCCCCACTCTGGGCAGAAGCCCTCCTATCCCACTTCCTAAGGTTCTCAGCCTCCTTGAACAGAAGCCTTTGAATAAAGAGTGTTAGGAAAAGAAATGGGACACCTTGATCTCAGAGTAGGAGTTCAGAATTTTGAAGAATAATACCAGAGTCCCTGAAATTAAAATGTATCCCTACCTCAGGAGCCCTTGGAACACTTCTAACAAAGACAAAAAACATCAAATAGCCATTAAGAAAAGGAAGAATATGATTTCTCAGTATGAATAGAGATGGAGCACACACCCTCGCCTTTTTTTCTGCGCTCTGGTATGAAGGAAACTTCCTAGGATCCAGCTGGCTGGGAGCTTAGGCTGGAATGTAAGGAGGTGAATGAGTGTGGGGACATTTGGGTTTGAATCCGGTATGAAAAAAGCAAGCTGACTGAGAGCTGTTGAATTGTGTCTAGGGCTTCCAAGTGGGGGAGGAGGGTTGAGAAATAGGAGGCTTATGCCTTTGAAGGAGTTAAATGGCCAGGCGGAGAGTTGCTTGGACTCTGGCAGGTGTGGAGTTAAGGAGATGGGCGTGGCGATATTGGGCAGGCCTGTCCCCTTCTGGGCCAATAGGTGTGCGCCTCTTGGAGAGGGCGTGACTCACACTTGCCGCTGCAAGGAGGCCGGCCGGCTCTGAGCCAATGAGCATGGTTGCTGCCCAAGGAGGGTGTGGTCTGAGGGGGGCGTGGCGGCCGTGGTTGCCGCGGCGGGGGTGGTGGGGCGCTGGGCGGGGCGGGCGGCCCCATCAGCTGGTAGGAAATGGCCTGTGAGTCAGAGGGGCAGCCGAGTCTGCGGCGCGGAGCCTGGGCGGCCCCGGGGAGGGACCGTAGTGGGGAGGGGCGCAGTAGCCGCCGGGGGGCTGCAGACGCCAGGGCCCGCTAGTGTTGCACACGAAGCTGTTTAGAGAAGAACCTAGCAGAGCAGGGCTCTCAGCCTGAGCCACCCTTTGTCTGGGTTGGGGGGCCCGTGACAGGGAGGACTGGGGATCCGAGGGGTGGGACCGGGACGGGACGGAAGGGCCCGGAGCAGCGGCCACCGCAGAGGAGCCAATTTGGGAGCGGGGTGAGTGTGTGCTAGAGGAAAATAGTAGAACTCTGAAGCCCCGGTAGGATATGGGGCCTGTCCCAGGCAGTGAAGAGGAAAGGACCTGGGAAGCTAAGCTGGGGGTGGGGGATCAACCAAAACAAGGAATCCAGACGCCAAGGTGAGTGTGATGGGCTTAGTTTGGAGGGGTTGCTGGGGTCTGCGCCCTCTTATTAAAGGTGAAGGGCCGTAGGAGAGGAGCTCTCAAAAGAGTTGAGGAGGGCAGACCCTGACTTTACCCATGGTGGTGGTGGTCTGCGGGAACAGCCACCTTAGCATGTGTGGACATGCATAGGGACAAAATGTAGAGCATCTAGTGTATTACTACTGTCTGCTGCACAGGATGAGGTAGGAAGCACATGGATAGGAATTTCTTTAAGTCTCCTTTGTCAGGGTGAAAATGGGTATCCTTTATACTGAGGAGCAGGGGAGGATGAGCCTAGTAGATCTACCTATACTCACTTCTCCTACTGCCCAGGCCTAGCAAGTATCTGAGGGTAGACCCCATTGTATTCTGGGACTTGTTGTTTTTGCTAGCCTTGCTACCTGGCATGTTGGGAACTGTAGTCCTTGCCAGCTACAGCCTGGCACAGCTGTTTGATGCCAACTGCTGCCCACCCCCTGGACAGAGGGCGAGGTTTGGCCTATCTTTCCCTGCCCCCCACCCCAGTCCTGCCCCATGAGTCAGCTTGAAGCCATGGTCTAAAGCCAGACTGGCTGGGTGGCAGGGGAAGTCTTAAGAGTGTCTTGTTGACAGGGCAGGAACTGAGGATAATAAGTAGATGCCAGGCATGCTAGGGTCATGTAGGGCATCATGTCATCACCTGGCTGCCCCAAGGCAAGGGCTCAAGAGGGTGGCTGTGATGACCCAGAAGTGGTACTAAGGAAAATGCCCTTCCTGAACCTGTATGACTTGGATGGAGGAAAGGAAGGGTAAAGTGAAGGCATACCACACATTGCCATTAGTGCTTTGTCCTTTCCAGCCATCCTAACTACTGAAAATGTTCAGAATTTGCTTAGGGATTTTAATTCCAATGAAGACATGGTGAACTGAGTGTGTGATGAAGGGAATAATTGGCGTAAGAGAGCTTTTCAGTCCCTGAGTGTAAATGTGCTCTTTCTCCTGGCCTCCTACCCCCACATCTGTTGTTGCTGATTTTCCCTGTAGAACTAATCTCTCTGCTTTTCCCAACCGGGGAATTTTTATCTGCACTGTTACCCAGTTCCCCAGAGCTTTCATTCTATTTTTTTTTTGAGTCCTACTATGCACTTTTTCCTATGTTTGGAGATATATAGAGGAGTGGCACCTGTGATCTGGACTAAACAATACTTCACATAGATGAGGTTTCAGAGGGTGCAATGTTTTGGTCTGGAGTGGAAAGCAGACTGTAATCCCAGAGTTCTGAGATTACAAGTGTGTACCACCTAACCCATTTAAGGGCATTATGGATGGCAGGCAGCATAAGTTATTGCCCAAAGGAGAAGGCACACCCTGAGGGCAGTTGGCATCCAACTTGACAGTCTCCTCCCCCTAGTATTGCTTCCTAAGGGTGACATAGTCCACAAAGCCCATTTTGTGTCCTAGCAGAAAAGCAGTGGTTTGGGTTTTGTGGGTGTTGGTTGTACATTGGGGGAGGGACATGGAGGGATACTTGCTTCCAGTTGACTGCAAGTTTCTTCCTTATCTCTAGTTTGCAGGGTGTGGGGGGAGGGGGAGGCACTGGAAAGTGAGTCTGGCAGTGCCCCTGTCTCCTCCCACTTGTTTTTGGTTGGATTTGTTGGCTCTTGTTAAAAAGACAGATTGCTGAGGGCTATTGTGAGTTCAAGGCTGAAGGGCTGGCTTTTAGCTGATCTGAGGTTTGTACCTTTGTGGAGTATGTGATGGGGTATGATGTGTGTCTGCCAGATCTCTGCCCTTAGCACTTTGGGGTAGCACTTGTCCCTTTGGAGATAGACTTGGGAAGAAGTTGTGGCCTTGAGTAAGAGAGCTGAATTATTGCCCCAGCCACCTTCTATCTGGCCTGGTCTCTTTGATCTTGAGGTTATCTCATCTCCCAAGATGGTGACTCTGACAAGGGGTGCCTCCTGCCTAAATTTTCCTTTCACATCCTTACTCCCTTGAACCAAGATCTGTTTTTCTGTGACTCTTTAGGCTGCTCAGCTCTTAGCACCTGAGCTCTGAATCCTGAGCCTGCCCCTTCTGTTTTTGAAGAGATGGTCACTTGGGAGGAGGATGCCCTGAAGTATATACTCTATGAACCCATGATCAGGAAAGGCCTTACAACTGACTCTGGGGATCCTGGTTTATGTCTGTTCTTCTCTCCTTAGGGTCCAGCTGAGCCCAGGAGCTGCACGGAATGGTGGCAGTCACCTTGCCAGTGCAGCGGGCATGGACCAGACTGCAACCTAGGGGATCAAGGCATCAGTCAGGAAGAGGGGACATACGGCTAGACTTGACACCTCTTCATCGGGGTAAGTGCCAGGAAGAGGAAGAGAGCAATAGATCCAGTGAGAAATCTGAACTAAAAGTGCTACACTCTCAAGAGTTCTGAGAGTAGCTTCTGCATTCCCTTCATCCATCCAGGGATTTGGACACTTTCACTTTCAGGAATCCCTCAAGGTCATTTCTTTAAGCTAGGCGAAGAAGCTAGACGGAAGAGTCATTGATTTCCCTGACCATCTTTTTTTCTCTTCTCTTGCACAGATGTCCCCAGGCCCCCCAGCCCAGGCCCAGCATAAAGGCCGTGTGGGGGGGCCCCCCTGACCCAAGGGGGGACTTCATGCGCCACGTGCAGGCGGAGCCATCTCCATCCTCAGAACCAGAGGCTGGCCCTTCACAGCCTCCAGTCAGACAGGGGGCCCTCCAGGGTGGCCTGCTCATGGGCTACAGCCCAGCAGGGGGGGTAACATCCCCCGGGGTCTACCAGGTATCCATCTTTTCCCCTCCAGCTGGTGCCTCTGAATCTCATAGGGCTCTGAAGCGGCCAGCCCCACCCACTGAGGGTCCACGAGAGCTGAAAAGAGGCCCTGGGCTGGGGGTCAGAGAGGGATTGCCCCCTGAAGAACCATCTACTGTAGGACTACTGGGCCTAGAGGGATTGGGGCTGGGACTGGGTGTGGCCAGCCAACATTTCTCCCATCATGGCCTCTGTGTTGTGGAACAGGGAGTTAGTGCCACCTCACCTTGGACTTCAGGGGCCCGGAGTCCTCCCAGGTCCCCATCAAATGCTTCCTGCAATACTTTGCACACCAGAGACTGGGCTTCCCCTGAACCAGGGGGACAGGGGTCCCTGGGGCAGTCTCTAGGGACAGCCCCTTCAGGCCAACTGCACACACTTGACACTGATTTGCACAGTCTTGCACAAATAGGGGGTAAGAGCCCAGTGGTTGGGGTGAGAAATGGGGGCAACCTTTGGCCCAGGGAGTCCCCTGGCACTGCCAATGGGCACAGTCCCGAGCACACACCCCCTGGCCCTGGACCTCCAGGCCCCTGCCCCACCAAGCGAAGGCTGCTTCCTGCTGGAGAAGCCCCAGATATCAGCTCTGAGGATGAGGGGCCAGCCCCTCGGAGGCGCCGGGAAACCCTGGGCCATACTCTTGCTGCCAACAGTTCTGATGCCAAAGCCACACCCTTCTGGAGCCACCTGCTGCCCGGGCCCAAGGAGCCTGTTTTGGTAAGTTAGTAAAGGAGCTTATCTACTCTTTTTTGTGTGTGTGCTGGTCTTGGAGCTTGAACTCAGGACTTGGATGCTGCTCCTGAGCTTCTGTTTTGCTCAAGGCTAGCACTCTACCATTTGAGCCATAGCTCCACTTCTGACTTTTTTAGTAGTTTATTGGAAATAAGAATCTTACAGACTTTTCTGCCAGGGCTAGCTTCAAACTGCAATACTCAGATCTCAATCACCTGAGTAGTTAGGATTACAGATACAAGTCACCAGCACCCAGCAAGCTTAAGTATTCTTTTTTGTCATTGTTTTTTGGTTGGCGTGGGGCTTGAACTGAGGACCTGGGTGCTGTCCCTGGCTTTTCTGCTCAAGGCTAGGGCTCTACCACTTGGAGTCACAGCTCCCCTTCTGGTTTTCTAGTGGTTAATTGGAAAGAAGAGTTTGAGCCTCTTGAGTAGCTAGGATTACTAACAACACCACCCAGCTTAAATTAAGCTTATCTACTCTTTAAGTGGATATATGTGTGGGAAAAGGTGGAAGCCTACAGGATACAAGCTTGTGATAAGCCCCTGCCCCAGAATATATCTGGGCTTCACCTAGTCTCTTTTCCCAATCTTTCTTCTCTATAGGACCCAACAGACTGCAGTCCCATGGGACGGAGGCTGAAAGGTGCCCGTCGTCTGAAGCTGTAAGTGACCAGCTTTTCCCTCTACCCTGACCCTGAATGCTACAGTAGGGGATCTCAGGTCAGGAGCCCTAGATAGTAGTTAAGGGTGGAGTCCCAGAATCTCTCAAGCCAACTCACTGTGTGTCCCCTCCCATGCCAGGAGCTCCCTTCGAAGTCTCCGGAAGGGGCCAGGCCTGCTGAGCTCCCCCAGTGCCTCCCCCATTCCAACCCCTGCTGTCAGCCGTACCCTGCTGGGCAACTTTGAGGTAGCTTCTCTTGGACTTTGTGATTAGGGGAAACCTGGGAGGAGTGGGATAGTGAAATGTGGCTCAGTCACATTAGGAAAAGAATCGGCATTTCTCACAATGTATTTTCCCCACCATAACACCAGGAATCATTGCTTCGAGGACGCTTTGCACCATCTGGCCACATTGAGGGCTACACAGCAGAGATTGGAGCTAGTGGGTCTTACTGCCCCCAGCATGTCACGCTGCCTGTCACTGTCACCTTCTTTGATGTTTCTGAGCAAAATGCCCCGGCCCCCTTCCTGGTATGACCTGACCCCAACCCAAGTTAGCTTCTCAGAGGGGTCAGGGGCAGAGGGAGGGTAAAAAGGTATTCTTTCTATGTTCTTCCACTAGAAGTGAGTCAAGGTCAGGTGGGGGAAATTCTAGTGTGGGGCAGAGGCAAGTCCAAGGTGTGAGATCTTGGAGAGACCAATACGTAGGGCTCAGGGTTTTCCTATTTCCCACTTTGGCTAATGGTTTATGGTCTTCTTAGGGTGTCGTGGACTTGAACCCCCTGGGGAGGAAGGGTTACAGTGTGCCTAAGGTGGGCACCATCCAAGTGGTGAGTTTTCCCTGAAGGAATAGAGTGGGTATGGGAAGAGTGGAAAACAGCCTCTAGGCCCTAACAACTTTCAGTGTCTTGCCCCTAGACCTTATTTAACCCCAACCAGACTGTGGTGAAGATGTTCCTCGTGACCTTTGACTTCTCGGACATGCCTGCTGCCCACATGACCTTCTTGCGCCATCGCCTCTTTTTGGTGCCTGTGGGTGAGGAGGGAAATACTAGCCCCACCCACCGCCTCCTCTGCTATTTGCTGCACCTCAGGTAAAGACAGGACTCATAGAGAGCTTGGGAGGCCCAGATATCCTGGAATAGGATCTCTCCTTGTTTTTCTGTCATCTGGATTCTTACTTGGATCCCACTATCTTCCTACAGGTTCCGGAGCTCCCGCTCAGGCCGCTTAAGCCTGCATGGAGATATCCGCCTGCTATTTTCCCGTCGGAGCCTGGAGCTGGACACAGGGCTCCCTTATGAACTACAGGCTGTGACTGAGGCCCCCCATAATCCACGTTATTCACCTTTGCTCTGATTACCAGCACTCTTGAATCTAGGTTGGCCAAAAGCCTGCCATACTGCTCCATCCTGGACAGGGTAAACATGTGGAGAGATGGCAATAGCCCCTTTAGGCTTAAATTAAAGTCCTGGCCACACTCATACCCAAATTGATTATTTGGGAGTTTAAACCTTCTGATCCTTCCACACCCTGCCCCACTCCAGGTACTTCCATGTGCCTGTCTCCTTGGGTTTCTCAGGCCAGCTTAGGTAGAAGGGAGGAACCAGAGCCACCCTGAGATTATCCCATGTTCCCAGGCAAGTCATGCCAGCGTTAACTCCCTGTCCTGGGCAGGGGACACCTATTACTTTATTTATTTTTAATTTATAATTTATTCAAATTGGATTGCCTTGGTAACCTCCCAGACCTGATCATTGCTATTACCCCTTCTCCTTTCCCACTCTCAGATACTGCACCAACATCAGGAGTTGGAGAGGCTGTTGTGGGGGCAGGGATGAATTGCTGTCCCTCAGTTAAGGACAGAGAGTTTATTCCACAGTGACTGAGTCACTAGCCAAAGACTCAGCTTCCCCTGTCCTTCCCCATTACCTTCATTTCCCCTACCATTTGACCCATCTAAACGTCTAATTTGTGTGTGTGTGTGTGTGTATGCACACGCATACACAAGCTTGTGTTTGTGTGGTATGTATGTATGAGACAAAGCATGCATGCAGACACACACACATAGGAGTTAACTACCAATCACCTAGGGCTTCACACTCAGTTGTTCCTGCCCTCTTGCGTGTGTCTCCTTGCTTTAGAGTCCTGACTGAGGAAGGTGTCAAAGGGGCAGAGTCAGGGCTAAGGACTGGGGTGCCTCCTCTCACCTGGCCAGACTCTGATCCACCTACCTCAGCTGGGGTGAGGGATACCCCTCAAACTCAGTCATGTGGTTCCCAACTATCCCATTCTTCACTCCAGATTCTGGCCCAGCCTCAGCTCTTAAATCCTGAGGCCTGGCTGAGGGGAACAAGTGTTTGCTGAAACTTGAAGGAAAAAAAAAAAAAAAAACAAGAAAAACTGTACCTGGTACATTTTTTTTTTAGAAAAAAATAGAATAAATTCTTCTTTGAAAACTTGAACTCCTTTCTTTCTTTCTTTCTTTTCTGTTGGAGACAGGATGTGGAGGAGAGTAGAGGGCCTAATTAGAGCTAGAACTCAGCTTTCTTCCAAAGAAGTGACCAGGCCTGAGCCCTCAGGAACTTAGGATATTCCTTCTAATTTTTGTTTGTTGTTGTTTTTTTTGGTCCAGTCGTGGGGCCTGAACTCTGGGCCTGGGCACTGTCCCTGAGCTCTTCAGTTCAAGGCTAGTGCTCTACCACTTGAGCCACAGCGCCACTTCCGGCTTTTTTCTTTTTGCTTATGTGGTGCTGAGGAATCGAACCCAGGGCCTCAAGCATGCAAGGCAAGCGCTCTACCACTGAGCCACCTTCCCAGCCCCTCCTTCTAATTTTTGGAGCGTAGTCTTGTGATTTTCATATAACAAGGTTGTTGGAGAAGGTGGTTAAGTTGGATTCTTATACTGGTTCTGTTAATAACTTTAGCCTCACAGAACTTGTATGCTTTCGTGTATAAAGTGAGGGTTATGATTATACACATATGATTATACGTGTAAGATGACATACTACAAAGTTAAAGGTTAAAGCTATTGGGCTCTGAATGTAAAGGGACGAGGCCTGACAGTCTGGCTGTGAAGAAGTGGAAGAGCTGTTGGTACCTTGGGAGAAAAAAGGATGGAAAAATGTCCCCAGTCATCAGGCAAAGTTAGGTCCAGTTACCATGGCAATGTGAATGGGGTCAGTCCCCAGTGGGAGGGTTTGATACAACAGAAGGACTACAAGAAAATATCACTATGGTACCCACGGCAACGAATCAGCTTCAATCCAAGGACACTATTGTGACAGATGGGTGCGATTGTGCGCACTCATGTACACCCCCCCCCCGGATGGGGGTAAAGAACTGATGGGAGGTGTTTTTGAGTCAGCTGTATGTGGAAAATAGAGCCCATTTTCACCACAGGATCAAGGATTTAGGGCTCTAACAGCAAGAACTAGAAAAAGAAGCCTGCAGTCCTGGGCCCTCTTTTCAAAGTCAGCGTTTCCAAGGGAACAACTTGACGCGCGGTCAGCGGAGCACCGCGGATTGGGTCAGGGCGGAATGGGGCAGGGACGGCGGAAGTACGTCAGGGGGAGTGGAGCGGCCGGGGGAAAGGCTCAGGTCCGGCTTTCTAGAGAGGCCGCTCTGCTCCGCGTCTCGGTGGTTCCGGAGGTCGTTTCGGCTGTGGGAAATGCTGGCGCGCGCGGCGCGGGGCACTGGAGCCCTTTTGCTAAGGGTGAGAACGAGGCAGGCTTATACAAAGGGTCGGGACAGAGACCACCTGGGTCCGCAGCTGGGAAGGAGTGGGATTCCAACTTTGGGAGAAAACTGGGGTCAGAGGTCATGGTCCCCACGTGAGTCGTTCCCCGAGATCTCTTGAGGGTCGCGGTTTGGGGAGATGTCTTCGGGAGAGAGGTGGGGTGAGGGGCCGGGTGGAGTCTCAGCCTGCTCTGGTCTTTCCTTCAGGGCTCTGTGCAGGCTTCTCGCCGTGCTCCGCACCGCGCCTCCTCTGGATTGCCCCGAAACACTGTGATTCTGTTTGTGCCGCAACAGGAGGCCTGGGTGGTGGAGCGAATGGGCCGATTCCATCGGATCCTGGAGCCTGTGAGAACCTCTTTTTCTCATTTCCAGTCAGCCCGATGCCTAGTCCTTCACGTGTGGGTGTGGGACATCTTTGGGGCCTGTATGTCCCTTTGGCTTCTGACTCCCAGGGTCACCAGCCCTAGCAGGGCTCGTTGTAATGACCATCAGTCCCATCTTGCCACTTTTTCCTATTGCCCTAGCATCCTACAGGTTCTACTTTTGGTGGGCCTTACAGGTACTATCCACTGTCTCAGCCTCAACTGTTTGCTTAGAGGTGCCTATTCTGCTAGCCTTCATTCCCTTGACTCCTCCATTTCAGAGGTCTAGTCTGTGCTCTTAAGTTCCTCTGCCAGTGACACTCCATCTCTTGGAAGGTGCTTCATTTTGGGCATAATCTGTATGTGACTTTCTACCTAATCCAGGCCTAGCCTAGATTTCAATGCATTCCTCTTCTGAGGACCTATGACTCCTCTTCCCAGGGCTTGAACATCCTCATCCCTGTGTTAGACCGGATCCGATATGTGCAGAGTCTCAAGGAAATTGTCATCAACGTGCCTGAGCAGTCGGCTGTGACTCTTGGTGAGGGATACAGGGTGACACGGGTGCTCTGTGACCATTCGGATGTAGTTGCTGTAGATCCAGAACTTAGGAGAAAAAGCTGGTTGGGATCTGGAGGCCTGACCTCCTTTTCTCTACTGCTTCTGCTCCTGCAGACAATGTAACTCTGCAAATAGATGGAGTCCTATACCTGCGCATTATGGATCCTTACAAGGTATCTGCTTCATGCTTTATCCAGCTTTCTGAGTTGCCCTTCTCACTAAATTCCAACATACAAGCTTATACTGTTGATGCTCCTTTTCAGGCAAGTTATGGTGTGGAAGACCCTGAGTACGCTGTCACTCAGCTAGCTCAGACAACCATGAGATCAGAACTCGGAAAACTCTCTCTGGACAAAGTCTTTCGGGTAAGTGGATCTGGACCTGGCACATGCCTTACACTGTTAGATTTTTCCAGTCCCAGGCTTTTCTTCCTCCTCAACCCTTCTTCCCTTATACAGGGGCTTGAACTCAGGCCTGAGTGCTATTCCTTAGCTTGTTCACTCAAGGCTGGTACTCTACCACTTGAGCCACAGCTCCACTTCTGGCTTTTTGGTCGTGAACTGGAGATAAAATTATCACTGATTTCAAGCCATGATCCTCAGATCTCAGCTTCCAGAGAAGCTAGTATTACAAGCATGAGCTATCAGTGCCTGGCCCCGGACTCCGTGCGTGCGTGCGTGCGTGCGTGCGTGCGTGCGTGCGTGTGTGTGCATGCTCATTGTGTGTTTTGTTGGTCATGGAGCTTGAACTCAGGGCTTGGGCACTATCCTTGAGATTTTGTGCTCAAGGGTAGCGCTCTACCACTTTGAGCCACAGCTCCACTTCTGGTTTTGGGGTTATTAATTGAGATAAGAATCTCATGCTATAATCCTAACTACTCAGGGAGCTGAGATATGAGGATCACAGTTTAAAGCCAGTCTGGGCAGGAAAGTCTGTGAGACTCTCATCTCCAATAAACCATTAAGAAAACCAGAAGTGGTGCTGTGGGTCAAGTGGTAGAGTGCTAGCCTTGAACTGAAGAACTTAGGGACAGCACCTAGGCCCAGAGTTCAAGCCCCACAAATGACCAAAAAAAAAACAAAAACAAAAAACATGCACCTTTCTGCCCAGGCTAGTTTTGAACCACAGTACTCAGATCTCAGCCTCTTGAGTAGCTATTATTACAGGCATGAGCAACTAGCACCAGGCTCCTAGGCTCTCCTTGACTTGGGCTCCTCACAGGTATGGAGTCTGTGGAGCTTACAACTCTCTTCTCTAGGAACGGGAGTCCCTGAATGCCAGTATTGTGGATGCCATCAACCAGGCTGCTGACTGCTGGGGCATCCTTTGCCTCCGTTATGAGATCAAGGATATCCACGTGCCACCACGGGTGAAAGAATCCATGCAAATGCAGGTGGGGAAGAAGACTTTGGAGTACTGTAGTCCTGGGGGAACCTGGACTCTTTCCCTATTGTAATAAGTATAGCTGTAGGTATGTGTTAGAATTTCCTCTTGCTTCTTGTTGATGGTGGTTACTTGGGGGCATCCAGGTGGAGGCAGAGCGGCGGAAACGGGCTACAGTTCTAGAGTCTGAAGGGACCCGTGAGTCAGCCATCAATGTGGCAGAGGGGAAGAAACAAGCACAGATCCTGGCCTCCGAAGCAGAAAAGGCGGAGCAAATAAATCAGGCAGCAGGTAAGTAGAGGGGAGAAGGTGAAAGAGGTGTAGGGCGGGCATGGATAGGAGCTTTGAGATACTCTGACTTGATGAGTCATGCTGTCTCTTTTCTTCTAGGAGAAGCTAGTGCAGTTCTTGCCAAGGCTAAGGCTAAGGCTGAAGCTATTCGCATCTTGGCTGCAGCTCTGACTCAACAAGTGAGAGACCAAAGGAAGGGTGGGAGTTGGTGACAGGAATTACAATGAAAGTGGTCTCATCTACCCATGGGAGAGTTCCTGCCATTGCAGGAATTCCTTTGAGCGATATTATATGAACTCTTGTATATGAACTCTGTATACCCCTTTCCTAGAAACCTGACCATTTTTCCCATACTTCCCCAAATCTGTCATCTCTAATTTTATCCTTCTCTGACCACAGAATGGAGATGCAGCAGCTTCATTGAGTGTGGCCGAGCAGTATGTCAGTGCATTCTCCAAACTGGCCAAGGACTCCAACACTATTCTACTACCCTCCAATCCTGGAGATGTTACCAGTATGGTGGCTCAGGTTAGAGCTCTCTGAAGACCCCACATAGCATCATACTAGGAACAGAGACTTCTACCACCACAACTACTGTTACATTATAAAGGTCTTTTTTTTTTGGTGCTGGTCCTGGGGCTTGAACTCAGGGTCTGGACGCTGTCCCTGAGCTTCTTTTGCTCAAAGCTAGTGCTCTACCACTTGAGCCACAGCTCCATTTCCAGCCTCTTTTTTGGTAGTTTAGTGGAGATAGTCTCACAGACTTTTCTGCCCAACCTGGCTTTGAGCCATGATCCTCAGATCGGCCTCCTATAGCTTGGATTATAGGCATGAGACACTGGCTTCCAGCTTGTAGACGTCTTTTAGAGAGTACTTCCACCCTAGACCTGCCTTCATTCCCTGTAAAATAGGGATCTCTAAGAATGAGACAGTTTCATTTATCCCTGCAGATAAAACTTTTGTGGAGGAGGGGCATAATGGGGATTGTACCTAGGGTCTTGTGCAAGCTAGATAAGCACTCTACCACTTGAGCCATGTCCCCAGCAAAAGAACACTCTTGAACTAACTTCTTTTCTCCAGATAATTGCCAGTGTTTTAAGTAACCCTATTCTGATGGTTTATAAGATTCCTAAAAGGCTAGGCACTATAATCCTTATTTCAAGAGGTTAAGATCTGAGGATCATAGTTCCAATGCAGCCTGGGCAGGAAAGTCTGTGAGTTTGTTTTTGTTTTTGTTTTTGTTTTTTACCACCAGTAAACCACCAAAAAGGCAGAAGTGAAGCTGTAGCTCAAATAGTAGAGCTCCATTCTTGGGGGAGAAAGCTAAGGGATAGTACTCTGGCCCTGAGTTCAAGCCATGCACACACATACACATGCCAAAGAGCTAAGTATGATGGTGCACGTCTGTAATCCCTTTCATGCAAGTAGCAAAGTTAGGGAAAGGTCATGACCAAACTAAGCAAAAGTTAGTGAGTGACACTATTTCAGAAACAAAGTGGACATGGTAGTACACCATGTCCCAGCTATTCTAGATACCAGCCTAATCAAAAGTGAGACTCTTAATCTGAAACAAACCAAAAACAAAAGGACTGGGAATCATGGCTTAAGTGTCCTTAAATTCAGTTCCCTGTGTCAGAAAGATAGAAAAAGAGAGAAGAGAGAGAGAAAAAAGAGAAAACAAGTTCAGTAGTCCTAGGTACAGCTTTTTTCCTTTTAGTCATTGGAAGAGCTATGCCTTCTGTCAGGTGTCCTCATGCCTCTCTGTCCCTCTCCTCAGGCCATGGGTGTGTATGGAGCTCTCACCAAAGCCCCAGTGCCAGGGGCCCAAAACTCAGTCTCCAGCGGGAGTAGCAATGTCCAGAGCACAGATGCAAGTCTTGAGGAATTGGATCGAGTCAAGCTGAGTTAATGGAGATGGCTTGGCCAGGGAGTCTGGATACTGGGAAAAGTACTCCCAGATTCTGGCCTTAGCCTCCCTGCCAAGATTTTGGTTTTTATTTTTTTATTTGAACTTACTAATCATGTAATAAACGCCCCAGTGGCAAACCAGAAACTGTCTTCTTTGATTGGGGAATGAAATTGGGAAAGTTACCTGAATTTTCCTTGGGTGTTTACTCCCACCGTCCAGTCCTGTTAACACCTCTAAGCTGGTGCTTCCATAAGCAAGAATGAATTTCAAAAATAGTGAAACCATCCTTTTTCTCTGTAAGAGAAACTGTGAGCCATGTACTCTTGAGCCAGGAGCCTTATGCTTGTAATCTTAGCTAAGGAGGCTGAGATCTGAGGATCTGGTTCAAAGCCAGCCCAGGAAAGAAAGTTGTGACATTTCCAGTTAACCAACAAAAACCTGAAAGTGGATCTGAGGTAGTGTCAGCTTTGAGCAAAAAAGCTAAGGGACCATACCCGTGAGCTGAGTAGTCCCAATACCAGCATTAAAACAGAAAAATATGACGGTGAAAGGAATAAACATGTCTACTGAACTGCCAGCTGGGGAGGATGGCCTCCCTCCTTCTAAGTATGGAGCTGTATGTTTGAAGCAGGTATTTGGGAATTTTATATGGAAAAAGACTTGTGCAGGGTGGTAATACTGAGTGATGTTTCTATTTTATTTTAGGTTATTGGGTTTTGAACTCTAGGCCATGAGTTTGCTAGGAATATGCTGTACTGCTAAACAGCTTCTAAGAGCATTTTTCATTCCTTCAATTTGAGAGTATTTAATGATGTCTACCATGTGTCAAGGTCAGGGTTAGACACAGGTTACTAAAACAACTGAGAGCTGGGTCTGGTGGTACATAGCAGGAGTGAAACACATAATTGTTTTACCATTTGAGGAACTGTCTTGTTTTCTGAAGCTTCTGCAACATCTTACAATCCCACCAGCAGTGTACGAAGGTTCCAGTTTCTATGTCCTTGCTAATACTTTTTTAAATGTAATAAAAAAATTTTTTTTGGATGCTGGGGATGGAACCCATAGACTTGAACCCATGACTTGTATGTACATGCTGAGTCACTGCTGTTTCACTGAGCTACTTCAGCCCATTTCCTTTTTTTTTTGTACTGGGGCTTGAACTTCCTAGTAGCCAATCATGTTGAGAATCTCCATATTTATTGGCCATTTTATACCTTATTTATGAGAACTGTCTGGTCAGATCCTTTGCTCATAATTAAACAGAATATTTGGGATTTTATTATTTTAATAAAAGATTCAACTTAGACGCTTTGAGGGTAAGAATGATGAAGTCTATCAGTTGGCATCAGCTAAGCAAAAAGGTGAAATAAGAATTACTTGGGCTGGGAAGGTGGCTCAGTGGTAGAGCGCTTGCCTTGCATGCATGAGGCCCTGGGTTTGATTCCTCAGCACCACATAAGCAAAAAGAAAAAAGCTGGAAGTGGCGTTGTGGCTCAAGTGGTAGAGTGCTAGCCTTGAGCTGAAGAGCTGAGGGACAGCGCCCAGGCCCAGAGTTCAGGCCTCACGACCGGACGACTCCCCCCCCCCCAAAGAATTACTTATATTTTACAGATTATAGTATCCAATAATCACATTGAGTGTGTGTGTGTGTGTGTGTGTGTGTGTGTGTGTCGGGTCTGGGGGGGGGGGGGAAGAGCTAGGCTTCAAGCCCTGTAAATAGTCATTACCAAGAATGGACAGTTTTCTCAACTCTTGGTGTTTTTTTGTTTTGTTTTGTTTTGTTTTTTTTTCCGGTGCTAGGGATGGATCTCAGAGCCTTGTACAAGCAAGTTAGGCAAGCGCTCCACCACTGAGATACACCCCTCAGCTTCTCCCTCCATCTCTTCTACTTCAGGTCCTGGTCCACAATTCTCAATTTAAAAAATTCCCCATCAAATTTCATTGGTGGACTTTCCACCCAGGCACCGGTAGGTGGCGACCGGGCTCTCAGTAGGGCGCGCTCTCTCTGGCGCGCGCACCTCTATGGTGCCGGGCCCCAGGCGCCGCCGCTGCACTTCCGGGCACGGATCCAGGTAAGCTAGGTCTCTTGAGAACTTCCGACTGCCCCCAATCTGAAGTGTGGGTGATCGGCCCAGCCCCAGCTCACTGCCAGCGGTGCCTCATTTCCGGGGCCGCAGTGCCGAGGCGCAGACTGGGTAGCCACGGTAAGAGGCAGATCCGCCTGGACGTCTGGGTCTCGGCGAGTCGCCCTGGCTTTGGACCCGCGCTCCGGTCGCGATGCCCGGCGGGAAGGTCGAGCTTTCTGGTTACCCGGAAGGCCCGGAAGCGGAGCTTGGCTCCTCCTCCTTGTCCTCTTGGTTCCCGCCAGGCGGCGCCGTTTACTGGGTCCAGATTCCCTGGCGGCTGAGAGCCCTGGCCACCCCCCTGGAGTGTTGGGGATAAGGTCTGAGACAGCCTGTTAGAAAGCAGTCTTATCACTTGGAATCAAGTTTCCCCCGTGGGCTATGGTTTTTCAGCATCAAAATCCCCTGGTTGGAAAATTTGATGCCCCACCCCAACATCCTAATTCAGTAGACGTAGGAAGAGTACTGCAAACATTTTTAACAGGCTAAAGGTTACTACCTACAGACCTGTACCTTGGTGAGAGGACTATTGGATTGGTTAAGAGGAAGTGATGCTGGTTGGATGGTCAAGGACCAGAATATGCTTTACTTCACTATGATATTCCCTCCCCTGTCTCTTACCAGGATGCGGAAGGTCTCTGTGCTGGCCTTCCTGGCCTGGGTCTCTTTCCTTTTCTACGCTGGCATTGCTCTCTTCACCAGTGGCTTCCTTCTCACACGTTTGGAGCTCACCAACCAAAGCAGCTGTCATGAACCCCCAGGCCCTGGGTCCCTGCCTTGGGGGAGCCAAGGGAAGCCTGGGGCCTGCTGGATGGCTTCCCACTTCTCCAGGGTTGTGTTGGTGCTGATAGATGCACTACGATTTGACTTTGCCCAACCCCAGCGCTCACATGTGCCTGGGAAATCTCCTGTCTCCTTGCCCTTTCTGGGAAAATTGGGCTCCTTGCAGAAGATCCTGGAGATTCAGCCCCACCATGCCCGGCTGTACCAATCTCTAGTTGACCCCCCCACTACCACCATGCAGCGCCTCAAAGCCCTCACCACTGGCTCACTGCCTACTTTTATTGATGCTGGCAGTAACTTTGCCAGTCACGCCATAGTAGAAGACAATCTCATTAAGCAGCTCACCAGTGCAGGTCAGTATGGGCCTTGGGTATACCTGAGTATTTATGTTTCTTTAGAAGTCAGGGTGCTAGAACTTTGGATGCCTGGCTGTATGGTTGGCTACGGTACAGGAGGACTGAGTAAGAGAAAGAGACCAATGCAGGACCTTGGGTATAAGTCCTCAGTTTGAAGGACAAAGAGCTTTAACCTTGGCAACATTTCTGATTTGCACAGAATGTGGCTTTACTCTTGAGGAAGTTAGTAAAGAGGCAGGGAAGAAATAAAGGGTCTTGGCTTGTAAATGAAGAGACTAGAGGCCCTGCTTGTTTACCTACTAACTTGGAAATAACAGGTTATACCCAGGAAAAACAGGCCAACAGAGCTACCTAGAAACTGAGAACTAGCAAGTCATTTTGTAGGAATTGAAATGAGACATCTGGATATAATGTGGTTCACCAGAGAAAGCTCTGATGGGAAATTTTAGATTCCAGTAGAAAAGGAGTTGCTGTGCTTTAGAGTGTGTGGTTGGGATTTCTGATGAGTCTTTAATAAAGTGTTTCCTCCTCTGACCTGACTTCTGTTCAGACTCTGACCCCCTGTCTTGTCTCTGCAGGGAAGCGTATAGTTTTCATGGGAGATGATACCTGGAAAGACCTTTTCCCTGGAGCTTTTTCCCAAGCTTTCTTCTTTTCATCCTTCAATGTCAGAGACCTACACACAGTGGACAATGGCATCCTAGAGCACCTTTATCCCACCAGTGAGCATGGGGCTAAAGGCACTTAGATGCTGAGTAAGGCTGGGACTGAGAAGAGCTGCTTTGTCTAAAAATCCTGGGTCTTTTGTGGATACAACAGCATGGGGTTTTGTCTTTAGTGGTGGAGGGATGTCAAAAGCTTGGCTGGGATTGAAGAGTGGACCTTAGTCCCCTGTGCTCCGTGTTCTCCCCTTCACAGTGGACAGTGGTGAATGGGACGTGCTGATTGCTCACTTCCTGGGTGTGGATCATTGTGGCCACAAGCATGGTCCTCACCACCCTGAAATGGCCAAGAAACTTAGCCAGATGGACCAGGTGATCCAGTGAGTGTGGGGTATTGGTTGGGGAATGGATTTGTGTTTGAGAATCTTAGGATATTTGGTACCAAGAGGAAAAGTCTTTATTTTGAGGCTCTCCTAGCTGAATTTCATCTTCTCCAGACCTTTTTCTAAAGTTAGGGGTATTCTCCATGTTGAATAACACAGTGTGTAGCTTTGGGAGGCAGGGTTATGACTGAAAAGCTATCTTTTCGCCAGCGGTCTAGGCCCTATTAGTGGAAGTCATAGCTGGGGATGAATGGGCCTCTGAGAAGAATCTTTTCTATTTTATTTTATTTTTTTTAATTTTTATGGTTCTGTGGTTTGAACTCAAGGCCTGGGTGCTGTCCCTGAGCTCTTATTTTTTCTTTTGTTCACGGCTGGAGCTCTACCACTTAAGCCACATCTCTACTTCCAGCTTTTTGTGGTTACCTGGAGATAAGAATTCCAGTCTAGCTGGGAATGTGGCTTAGTGGTAGAGTGCTTGCCTAACGTGCATGAAGCCCTGCGTTCTATTCCTCAGTACCACATAAACAGAATAAGCCAGATTGGAGTTGTGGCTCAAGTGGTAGAGTGCTAGCCTTGAGCAAAAGAAGCTCAAGGACAGTGCTCAGGCGCTGAGTTCAAGCCCCAGGAGTGACAAAAAAAAAGAATTCCAGTCTGACTGGCTTCGAACCACATTCCTCAGATCTCAGCCTTCTGAGTAGATAGGATTACAGGAGTGAGGCACCACTGCCTGCCTTGAGAAGAATCTTTATGCCTACCCTACCACATTTCTTGGCTCTCAGGGGACTTGTGGAGCGTCTGGAGAATGACACACTGCTGGTGGTGGCTGGGGACCATGGGATGACCATGAATGGAGACCATGGAGGGGACAGTGATCTCGAGGTCTCAGCTGCACTCTTTCTATACAGCCCCACGGCCCTCTTTTCCAGCACCCCACCAGAGGTAAGGACTGGATTGTGCCTCTTCTGGCCTCCTTGTAGATAGCTCACATAGGGTTTACAGCATACTCATGGATCCCTATATTGTAGGCTGTCACAATCATAATCTGGGTATTACTCATTCCTATTTCTACCTAAGCCCCTATTTTTTCCCTCCCAAATACTGACTTCAGCTTTGAGATGAACTCTCTTGTATCCCTCTAGGAGCCAGAGGTGATTCCTCAAATCAGCCTTGTGCCTACACTGGCCCTGCTTCTAGGCATACCCATTCCATTTGGGAACATTGGAGAGGTGATGACTGAACTTTTCTCAGGTGGCAAGGACTCCCAGCCTTATGCTTCTGCTCTAGCCCAGGCCTCAGCTCTCTATCTCAATGCCCAACAGGTAAGTGAGGGGATGAGGCTTGTGTGATCAAAGCATAATAAGCACTCATTGTCTTTTGTCCAGTCGTCATCTCCCTTCCATAGCCAGGTTCCCTTTCTATTATCCCTCCCTTTCCCCATTCTGGACAGAATGTGTAATGTCTTTTGTAATACCTATGTTTACCTTTGCCCTGATTTATATCTCTGACCTGTGTCTCCTGATCTCTGTGATCTTCTCTGCTAGGTGTCCCGATTTCTGAGTGCCTACTCAGCTGCTGCTCAGGACCTCCAAGTTAAGGAGCTTAATGAGCTTCAGAATCTCTTCATCAAGGCCTCTACTGACTACAATCGACTTCTACAGAGTCCCCAAGGGGCTGAGACAGCACTACAGACTCTGATTGCAGAGCTGCAGCAGTTCCTGCGAGGAGCTCGAGCCATGTGCATTGAGTCTTGGGCCCGTTTCTCTCTGGTCCGCATGGCAGGAGGTGCTGCTATCTTGGCTGCTGCCTGCTTTCTCTGCCTGCTCGCATCCCAGTGGGCAACATCCCCAGGATTTCCCTTCCGTTCCCTACTGCTGATACCTATAGCCTGGAGCCTTGCTGGGGCCATACTGTATGTCGGACTCTTGACAGTTACTAGGATGAAGCTAGATCCAGTGCTTCTAGGGGCTATGGCTGCAACAGGCTCACTCCTTTATTTTCTGTGGAAAACCTGGACTGGCTGGGGGTCTAAGAGGCCTGTAACAACTCTACTTCCCATTCCTGGGCCTGTCCTGTTATTCCTGCTTATTCGCTTGGCTGCCTTTTTCTCTGATAGTTTTGTTGTAGCTGAAGCCAGGGCTACCCCCTTCCTTCTGGGCTCACTCATCTTATTCCTAGTTGCCCAGCTTCACTGGGAAGGCCAAGTGCTGCCACCTAAGCTGCTCACAATGTCCCGCCTTAGCTCCTCTGCTCCAACAGTGCCCCCACGGCACACTGGCACCTATGCCCTGTGGCTTGGAGTTGGGTTGCTTTTATGTACAAGGCTAGCTGGGCTTTTCCATCGCTGCCCTGAAGAGACTCCTGCCTGCCACTCCTCTCCCTGGTTGAGTCCTCTGGCATCCATAGTGGGTGGTCGAGACAAGAATTTGTGGTATGGAGCTTGTGTGGGGTCACTGGTGGCCCTGTTAGTTGCTGTGCGTCAGTGGCTTTGCCATTATGGTAACCTCAAGAGCCCTGAGCCTTCTGTGCTCTTTGTGCGCTGGGGGCTTCCTCTCATGGCTCTAGGTACCGCTGCCTATTGGGCGTTGGCATCGGGAGCAGATGAAGCACCACCACGTCTCCGGGCCCTGGTTTCTGGGGCATCAGTTGTGCTGCCGCGGGCTGTGGTGGGGCTGGCTGCTTCAGGGCTCATACTGCTGCTCTGGAGGCCTGTGGCAGTGCTGGTGAAGGCTGGGGTCGGTGCTTCAAGGACCAGGACTGTCCTCACTCCCTTCTCAGGACCCCCTACTTCTCAGGCTGACCTGGATTACGTGGTCCCTCAAATCTACCGATACATGCAGGAGGAGTTCCGGGGCCGGCTAGAAAAGACCAAATCTCAGGTTCCCTTGACTGTGGCTGCTTATCAGTTGGGGAGTGTCTACTCAGCTGCTATGGTCACAGCCCTCACCCTGTTGACCTTCCCACTTCTACTATTGCATGCAGAACGCATCAGCCTTGTGTTCCTGCTTCTGTTTCTGCAGAGCTTCCTTCTCCTGCATCTACTTGCTGCTGGGATTCCCATCACCACTCCTGGTAAATACATATCTTAGTCCTCATTGACCTGAGGACAGTGGAGTCCAGCTTCCTTTTTTCAGGGAAGTGTTGCTTCATGCCCCTCACAATTAGAAAAGGACTACTTGATGTCCTTTCTTATATCTGCCATCACCAATCTAATCCCTCCCTCAAACTATCAGTTATGGAGGGGGAAGACAAGGAGTCCTTTAGACTCATTTCTTGTGGAAATGTTACATCCCTTCAGGACATTTTCTGATTTTCCAGTAATATAAGTGGCTAATTATGAAAATACAGCATAAAGAACTGTGTGTGTTAAAGAAAGGTTAAACATGAGGGGGTGGGTTTCAGATTAGAATGACAGAACTTTGTACAACAAGAGAACTAGAATTACAGAGTCCTGACAAGGAAGTAAGATGATGGGCATGTATGTATATGAGGAACCTATGATTCTGGAGCAGTAAGGCTTGCATTAACAAATGAGATTTTAAAGACTTATCTTTTCCTCTAGGTCCTTTCACTGTGCCATGGCAGGCAGTTTCCGCTTGGACCCTCATGGCTACACAGACCTTCTACTCCACAGGCCACCAACCTGTCTTTCCAGCCATTCATTGGCATGCAGCCTTTGTAGGGTTCCCAGAAGGTCATGGATCCTCTACTTGGCTGCCTGCTTTGCTAGTGGGAGCCAACACCTTTGCCTCCCACCTCCTCTTTGCAGGTACCTCCTTGCTTTCCCTTCCCAGCTTCCATTGTTTTATTCTGGCTTTAGTAGAAAGAGGAAAGTCCTGGATATGTGTAGTTTTGTTGGATCCTTGGCATCCCTTGGCTGAGGCTAATTAAAGCCTGAGCCAATTGGAGTTGCTAGGGACTAAGATGGACTGGTCCCATTGATACTGTCCTGTCCTCTATTGATCCCATCCTTGCCTTCCCCCGAGACAGTAGGTTGCCCCCTGCTCTTGCTCTGGCCCTTCCTGTGTGAGAGTCAAGGGCCAAAGAAGAGGCGGCAGTCTCCAGGGAGTGAAGTTGAAGCCAGAATCAGGTCTGAAGAGGAGGAAGAGGAGCCACTGATGGAGATGCGTCTCCGGGAAGCACCACACCAATTCCATGCAGCACTGCTGCAGCTGGGCCTCAAGTACCTGTTTGTTCTTGGTATTCAGGTGAGTGAAGAATGCAGATCATAAAAGTACTGAGCTTTTCTCATTTTTACATTGTTTCATATTTTTCATATAGCAACTCTCCCTTTTTCCTACTTTCTTGCCCCTTCCCCTACTTCCAAACTAATTCTGCCCTCTTCTTTTCCCTTAGATTCTGGCCTGTGCCTTAGCAGCCTTCATCCTCCGCAGGCATCTTATGGTCTGGAAGGTGTTTGCCCCCAAGTGAGTAGATTTGCTTGAGAAGGACAGGTGGTGGAGAGGGAGAGACATTAAACAAAGCCTCTGTGTGGGAAAGACCCAAGACCTACAATCAGCCTCTGAAGTACTCTACCTTTCTTTGCAGGTTCATTTTTGAAGCCATAGGCTTCATTGTGAGCAGCGTGGGACTCTTACTGGGCATAGCTTTGGTGATGCGAGTAGATGGTGCTGTGAGCTCCTGGTTCAGAAAACTAGTTTTGGCCCAGCAGAGGTAGCCCAGGTTGTGGACACTGGCACCTGGCTGTGGAAAGAATGGAAAAATAATCTAGCTTTGCCCACACAGGTGCTAGATGATCCACAAGGAAGCCTCAGCCACGCCTCTTACCATCAGGCAGCCAGGGGTTGCTTGCTTTGGGACTTATTTTATATTTCAGAAGCATAGTGGAGCCTCTTCCCTAAGTTCTGATTTGGATACATCTGATAAACTACAGGGGTGGTTTCCAAAGTGGAATAAAATAATAATGTAAATATGTGTGTCTGAGATGTAGGAGAATTTCCAGTGTTCCTAAAAGGGCTGAGAGGAAGGTCAGTGTCCTCTCCTACCAGGCAGAGAGTGGAATAGCCTCAAGTGTTGGGATTACAGGCATGTACTGCTGCTCCTGAAAAAATTGCCATTCCAAAGTACATTCATAATCTTGTGCAGCCATCACAGTGGTCAATTCTATGACATTTTCATCGCCAAAAAAACCCCCAAAACATTCACTTTCTCCTCCTCCAACCCCTGCTGCCAACCAGTATGCTTTCTGTCTCTTTACTTGTTTTTCTGAGTATTTCATATAGATGAGATCACTAAGAATTGGGGATATAACTCAAGTCCCTGTGTTCAATCTCCAGTGCCACAAAAAAAAAAATCATGCAATATGTATTCTTTTCTGTCTGGCCTCTTTCACTTAAGCATTTCAAAAATCATGTTGCAGCTGGGTGCTGGTAGCTCAGCCTGTAATCCTAGCTTCTCAGGAGGCTGAGAGATGAGGATTGTCGTTTAAAGCCAGCCTGTCGGGAAAGTCCCTGAGACTCTTATCTCCAGTTAACCACCAGAAAAACGAGAAGTGGTGCTGTGGCTCAAAGTAGTAGAATGCCAGCTTTGAGCAAAAAAGCTCTGGGACGGTGCCCAGGTTCTCAGGTCAAGTTCCACAATTGATAAAACAAATCATGTTGCAGTATGTATTAGCTTCATTCCTTTTATGGCCACGTAATACTCAATTGCATTGGTCTGTATTTTATTCTTCTACCTATTGATTGACATTGTGGTTTTCATCTTTTGGTTATGAGCAATACTGTTATGAACATTCATGTATAATGTGTTTTTTTTTTCTTTTTTAATGTCTGTGCTAGTACTAGGCTTGAATTCAGACATCATGCTTACACTTAGATATTTTACTCAAGGTTGGTGTTCTGCAACTTCAGTTCTCCCTCTACTTCCAGCTTTTTGCTGGCTAATTGGAGGTAAGGGTTTCTTTGACTATTCTGCCTTGACTGGCTTCGTTTTAAGATAAGGCCTTCCTATATAGCCCAGGCTGGCCTCAAACTCACTATCCTTCTACATCAGCTTCTTGAGTGCTGGAATTACAACTGTGTGCCACTGTTCATTCCCCTACCTATTTTCTAATTGGGTTGTGTTTTTATAAGCATTCTTTTGTTGTTGTTGGTTATGGGGCCTGAACTCTGGATTTGGGCACTGTCTCTGAGCTTTTCACCTCAAGGGTAGCACTCTACCACTTGAGCCACAGCACCACTTCCACATTTTTCTGCTTATGTGGTGCTGAGGAATTAAACCCAGGGCCTCATGCATGCAAGGCAAGCACTGTACCTCTGAGCCACCTTCCCAGCCCCTGTAAACATTCTTTTAATGGCATATATTAATTATACAAAAAATGGTTTCCAGGCCGGGTGCTGGTGGCTCACGCCTGTAATCCTAGCTACTCAGGAGGCTGAGATCTGAGGATCGCGGTTCAAAGCCAGCCCGGGCAGGAGAGACCATGAGACTCCTATCTCCAATAAACCACCAGAAAACCGGAAGTGGCGCTGTAGCTCAAGTGGTAGAGCACTCGCCTTGAGCTGAAGAGCTGAGGGACAGCGCCCAAGCCCAGAGTTCAAGCCCCACGACCGACCAAAAAAAAAAAAAAAAAGGTTTCCATTGTGCATGACATTCTTTCTATATTCTAGGTGTAAGTCATAGATAAGACTTGCAAATATATTCTCTATCTTGTGAGTTGTAGTGAGATTCAGTAAAAACAAACAAGCCAGAAAACTGTTTTCCACTGCTTTCACACCACTATCAACACAGAAGACTCCTATCACCTTAAAAGGGGATATTTCTTCTCAACAACAATTAGTTATGCAGTTGATATCAGCTGAGTATCCTCTATTTCCATTCAGTTATTTTTTTGGAGGGGGGTATTGGAATTTTAACTCAAGAGCTCCATGCTTGCTAAGCAGTCATTCTACCACTTGTGTGCCATGTACCTAGCCCATTTTTGCTTTAGTTATTTTTCATACAGGGTCTTTTTGCCTAGAGCCAGTCTTGAACCTAGGTCTTCCTTACCTTTGCTTCTTAATTAGCTGGAATTCTAGGCACACATCACCATGCCTGGTTTTTTTTTGTTGAAATGGAGTCTCACTAACTCTGCTCCTGCTGACCTAGAACTTTGATCCAGTCTCTGCCTTCCTAGTTCTGGGTCTACAGGTTTGTACCTCTATGCTCAACTTCAGTTCAGTGCTGACACCACATACAGGAATAGTTCTTAATACTGCCCTCCCCACTTAAGTCTCAAGTTGTTGTACTTGTGCTTTTGACTGACAGGCTATAAAGTGGTTTTCCCCACAATTGTATTCTTGGGCAAGTTTGTTTGAAAAGTTCACAGACCTCCAGGAAGCATTTACTTAAGTTTAGTGGTTTGTCATTAAGAGTGAGGAGATGCATAGAAGGAGATATGAAAGAAGGATACGGCTTCAGTGTCTTCTCCAAGCACATAGGAAACCTCTATGTTTTCAGGAACTGGGAAACTCCAAACTCTGTCCTTTTGAGGGTTTATGGAGATTCATTGCCAATAGTCTCATGGGGGACAGGGAGGAATACAGGGGAACCCAGTAGGGTCCGTCTAGTCATAGTCTTTCATTCTATTGAATCTTGATATCTGAGGTCTGTAACACGATGTAGTCCAGCCTAGCCATGAACTTAAGACCTTCCTGCCTCTGTCTCCCCACTGTTGTAAGTATAAGCATGTATCACACTGCTTGGGCTTTGCTCATTTTTTTTTTACTATACAGCATTCCTTCCTCCCACCCAGATATGGAAAAACACCCCTGTGAAATAAGGAGGGTCTTATAAGCTTCCATCAGATAAGTTGAGTAAGAGGATTTCTTGGTGTTCAGCTAAAGGTAAGGGAAAACTAGAATATTTCTGTGACTCATCTTAGGGAGGGAATTAGAAGCCAGAAATGGTGATGAAGACCAAATTTCACAGCATCACAGTTTTTTAATTTTGCACATTTAAGTTTTTTGGTAAAATCCAATTCACCTTAGTTTTCTTTTGGTTGGTTGGACTTTTTGTTTTGTCGGTCGTGGGGCCTGAACTCTGGGTCTGGGCACTGTCCCTCAACTCTTCAGCTCAAGGCTAATGCTCTGCCACTGGAGCCAGAGCACCGCTTCCAGTTTTTTCTGCTTATATGGGGCTGAGGAATTGAACACAGGGCCTCTACCACTGAGCCACCTTCCCAGCCCAGTTGGTTGGACTTTTAAGTGTCATATAACAAACCATGACTTAGTTATAGAACATTTTTATCATCTCCAATTAGTTGTACTTTACAGCTAACCTCCTGTCCCTCTCTTGGCCACTGATCTGTTTTTAATTCTTATCAATTTGCCTTTCAGGATATTTCATAGACATGGGAGTTATGCAGTATGTGGTCTTTTGGTCTGACTTTGTTTTGAGGGTTATCTTTTGTGCATACATTACTGTTGTGAACTTTTCAATGCTGAATCATTGGCTATGACCAGCTGATAAATCTTACGTTGTTTCCTGTTTTGAAAGTACTTTTTTGGGCTACTGTGAACATTTTAATTAAAAAACAAAACTTATTTGTAATTGAAACCAGGTCTTTGCTTATGCTAGGAAAGCACTCTTCCACTGGGCTATATCTCCAGCTCTTTGTGAAAATCTTTTTTTGCTGGTACTGGGTACTCAGGGACTACATACTTGCTAGGCAGGTACTCTACCACTTGAGCTCCACCTTCAGTCCCTACTTTATATTGGCATGTGTGTGTGTGCGTGTGTGTGTGTGTGTGTGTGTGTGTGTGTGTGTGGGTGGGTGGGTGGGTGAGAGAGAGTGAGAGAGAGAGAGAGAGAGAGAGAGAGAGAGAGAGAGAGAGAGAGAGAGAAGAGAGGGGACAGAGCGGGAGGACAGAGAGAGAGAGAGTGTGTTTCTGTCTTGAAGACTGAACTTGGCCTGGGTGCTGTCTATGAGCTTTTTTTGCTCAAGACTAGCGAGCACTCTACCACTTTGAGCCACAGTTCCACTTCAACTTTTTAGAAGTTTATTGGAGATCAAGAGTCACATGGACTTTCCTGCCCAGATTTGGCTTTGAATTGATTCTCAGATCTCAAGCCTCCTGAGTAGCTCATAGTCGTGAGCCACTACCACCGAGCTTTATTGGCATTTTTTTGAGTTAGGATCTCACTTTATACCTGAGCTGAGCAGTATTAATTTATGCCTGTACTGCAATGCTTCTACTTGTGTTTCCATGTCACTGAGGATGACAGACACATGCCATTGCCCTCAGCCTTCATGTTTCCCCTGGTAACAGGCACAGTGCGAGTGTACTCAGCCATTGCTTGAGATGTAGTCTCATGAATTTTATGCCCAGATTAGCTTCAAACTGAAATTCCTTCTACCCACACAATTCCCTATCTCTGTATCTCTGCCCAACTACCTGGCTTCAGCTACCACATCCAGCTTATTGGGAACATTTTTTTTTAATTTTTATTTTTTATTTTTTGTGAAAATACTATACAAAGGGGTTACAATTACATGGGCAAGATAATGAGTACATTTCTTATCAAGCATTGTAGCCTCCTCTTTTGTTTCCCCTTCCCATCCTTTCCCATCCTCCCCCCTACAACCAAAGTTGTAAAGTTCATTTTTCGACATAATATTGGGAACATTTTTAACTGTTAGGAATATTTATATTTACTATGAATATTTGCATATATAATTCTCAATGGGAACATATGTTTCCATTTCTCCTGGGAGGATTCCTTGAAGTGGAATAGCTGTGCCATAACAGGTACTTAAAAACAGCTTTTGCTAAAAGTCACCCACTTTTCATTTAGTCCCATGAATTGCCTAATCAGGAGGAAGGCTTGATATTTCTGCCTTCATTTTACATCTATCCCCTTTATTCTGAGTCTTTCCTGCAATCACCTTGGCTTCCAGAAAGGACAAAATGAAACTTTAACATAACTACCACAAGGGACTGGAACTTCCAAGGAAAGGAACATCAGAGTCTTGAAGGACAGGCCACCACCCAAATGAGGATAACTGCCTATCATGATGAGGCTGTACCCTAGAGCAGCGGTAATCATCTCATGGGAATCAGATTGTTCCCCTCAAGTGATGACTCTATAATCTGAAATCTCTTACAGAACCAGAAGTGAGATATAATAATCAGCTAGGCCACATTTTGCCTATAACTGCTTAATTATGCAAATCTCTCTTCTGCTCCAATTCTTCCTTTATTTAAAACTAAAACTAAAGCTAATGTCTAATTTCAGAAAATGGGCTGCTATGCTTAGGTATACCTGTGTAATAAAAATCCTTTTCCTGTCTTTTACCACTATTTGTCTTTTGGCATTGGGCTGAGTGGCTGAACCTGACATTTTGGAAGCCCTTGAGATGGGTCTGTTGTCTAAAACTCCAATTACAATAGGGTGAATTTATGATTAACATTTTCTAGCCTTTAGTACTGGGGCTTGAACTCAGGGCCTCATGCTCTTGCTCAGGTTTCTTGTCCTGGCACTCTACCATTTGACCCGTATCACCAATCCAGCATTTTGATGATTCTACTGGAGGTGAAGTTTCATCTGAACTGACTTTAAACCTTGGTCATCCAGGTCTCAGTCTCACTGGCAGTTGACTTGTTCATGGTTTTAAAGATTTTACATTTTTCTAATAGCTGATGATGTTCAGCAGTTAAAAATTTTAATGTTTGTTATTATAAAGGTGATGTACAGAGGGACTCAAGTTACTAAGTCAGGAAAAAGTATTTTTTTTTTTTTTGTCTGTTTTGGGGCTTGCACTCAGGCTCTGGATGTTGTCCCTACCGCATTGAACCACAGCATCACTTCTGGTTTTTTAGTAGTTAGTTGGAGGTAAGAGTCTCATGGACTTTCCTACCCAGGCTGGCTTTACACTGCAATTCTCAGATCTCAACCTCCTTAGCATCTAGGATTATAGGCATAAACCACCAGTGCCCACCAAGAATACATTTCTTTTTGGATAATGTCACCTTTTTTCTTGCTCTCTTCCAGTTTTTCCCTCCTATCCTACCCACACGTTGTACAGTTTATGCGATGTAAAACTTTTATTTTGCTGGTTGTGGGGCTTGATCTCTGGGCCTGGGCGCTATCCCTTAGCTCTTCAGCTCAAGGCTAGTGCTCTACCACTTGAGCCACAGCACCACTTCCAATTTTTCTGTGGTTTATTGGAGGTAGGTCTCACGGACTTTACTGTCCGGGATGGCTTTGACCATAATCCTCAGATGTCAGCTTCCTGAGTAGTTAGGATTACAAGCGTAAGCCACCGGCGCCCGGCAAGAAAATTCTTACAAGATTTATATATTTTCGGATCTTATATTTTATTTATGATCCATTTAGGTTGACTTCTATAATCTCTCCCCTCTGCCTTCTTTCCTCTCCTCTCCTCCTCCCCTCTTCCATCTCCATTCCTCTCTTCTCTCACCTCTTCCTTTTCCCTTTCCTCTGTCTCCTCGTTTTGCGTACTGTTTATGGAAGTCCAAAGAAAGGATAAGACAAATTGGGAGGGCTGGGCTTCTGGTCATGCACTTTCTGCCAGGGAAGTACTGTACGTTCCTCGCGGAACTACAACCCCCATTATGCACCGCGCGGGCCGGCTAGCCACTGAGAGGATACGAGGCCAGCCGGAAAAGACTAGCTAACACGGCTTTACGGGACTGGTCCCGCCAAACTTTTCTCTAGCCTATGGCCTGCCGGTGTGCCAGATTCGTGTCTTTCCCGTTTCCCGCGGAACCATCTCTTAAAGAGGAGCTACGGCAGCCGTTTGCAAACTGACCAACTAGAGGTGGGCCGCGAGTTGAGAGGGGCGAGTCTGTCTTAGAAAAGGTGGGTCTTGGTATGGGGGGACCCCAAAGCGAGCAAGGAGACAGGCGGGGTGCCAAAGTTCCAGTCTCTCTCTCCTTAGGGTCTGAGCTTCATTGAGGCCAACCGTACCCAACAGAAGACTGCTACAGGTGTTGGGCCTGAGCTCTGTGACCATGTCCCAGCAGATCCATGCAGGCTCCTCAGTGTCGCATACCAGCTTCCTGGATTTGTGGAGGGAAAAGAATGACCAGCTCGTTCGACAGGCCAAGGTGGCACGGTTGCTGAGACCTTCATTGTGTAGCACCAATATCCTAGCCAACCCGGAGGAGCAGATATTGACCTTCCGCCCTGAGAATCATAAGTGATTGAAGAATGTATCCCTCCTTACTGCTGCAAGAAATGATCCTCATTGACATCCCTTCCTCTTTGGCAGGTGGTTCAGGACACCCGGCTGTCTCTGAGGCGACAGCAGCTGGCTCAAGACACACTAGAAGGTCTCAGGAAGCTCCTTTGGGGTCTGCAAGGTACGCATGGTCCTCCCTGGGTTAGTCAGTTCCCTTCCACTATGGCTGGAGACCAGTTCCTCTTAAGTGTTTCTGGGATTGAGATGATTATTGTGTCTGCCCAGACACAGAGGGGACTGGAGTGGAATACTCATTTTTATTTCTCTCTCTCTCTCTCTCTCTCTCTTTCTCCCTCCCTCTCTCACTACACAGCACATGTGAAGAAGTGGTTTTCAGGATGATCTAATCTAGACAACTTGTTGTTGTTTGTGCTGATCCTGGGGCTTGAACGCAAGGCCTGGGCTCTGTTCCTAAGCTACTGCTGTTGCTGCTGCTGCTTCTTCCTCTTCCCTTCTTTTTCTCTCTTCTTCCTCCTCCACTTTTTTTTCTGTCAGTCGTGGGGCTTGAACTCTTTGCCTGGATGCTATCCTCAGCTCTTCAGCTAGCACTCTACCACTTGAGCCACAGTGACACTTCCAGCTTTTTCTGTTTATGTGCTGAGGAACTGAACCCAGCAATCTTCCACTGAGCCACCTTCCCAGCCCCTCCTCTATTTTTTGCTCAAGACTAGCACTCTACCACTTGAACCACAGCTCCACTTCCAGCTTTTGGGTGGTTAATTGGAGATAAGAATCTCTTGGGGGACTGGAAAGGTGGCTCAGTGGTAGAGCACTTGCCTTGCATGCATGAGGCCCTGGGTTCGAGTCCTCAGCACCACATAAGCAAAAAGAAAAAAAGCCGGAAGTGGCACTGTGGCTCAAGTGGTAGAGCGCTAGTCTTGAACTGAAGAGCTGAGGGACAGCGCCCAGGCCAAGAGTTCAGGCCCCAGGACCAGACCCCCCCAAAAAAAAAAAAAAAAATCTCTTGGAAGCCAGGCACTGGTGGCTCATGCCTGTAATCCTAGCTGCTAAGGAGGCTGAGATCAGAGGACTGTGGTTCAAAGCCAGCCCGGGCAGGAAAATCCATGAGACTCTTATCTCCAATAAACTACCAGGAAACCAGAAGTGATACTGTGGCTGAAGTGGTAGAGCTCTTGTCTTGATCTGAAGAGCTGAGGGACAATGGGACAATGCCCAGGCCCAGAGTTCAAGCCCCACCACCACCAACAACAAAAAAGTCTCCTGGACATGCCTACTTGGGCTGACTTTGAACCATGATCCACAGATCATCAGCCTTTTGAGTAGCTAGGATTATAGGTGTGGGCATCCAGCAGGGGTAGCATCTTATTTGGGGCATTTTTCATGGGAGAGCCTATGAAACCAGCACCTGTTGCTCCAGGGCTCCCTGCCACTGTTCCTGTTCTCCCTTTGGAGCTGACTGTCACCTGTAACTTCATTATCCTGAGGGTGAGCTTGGCCCAAGGTTTCACTGAAGATCTAGCCCAGGATATCCAACGGAGCCTCAAGAGAGGTAAGGACCAGAAATTCCCTCCACTTTCTTGCCAACTTCTGTCTTGATTTAAGTCTTTCAAAGGTATGGAACAACTACATTTGTCACCTCCAGGGAGAGATGGCCTTCTTTTTTTTTTTTTTCTTCCAGTCTGGTCGTAGGGCCTGAACTCTGGGCCTGTGCGCTGTCCCTCAGCTCTTCAGCTCAAGGCTAGTGCTCTACCACTTGAGCCACAGCGCCACTTCCGGCTTTTTTCTTTTTGCTTATGTGGTGCTGAGGAATCGAACCCAGGGCCTCAGGCATGCAAGGCAAGCGCTTTACCACTGAGCTACCTTCCCAGCCCTGAGATGGCCTTCTTTAATCCCCCATGTACTCCTCACACCAGGCTGAGGTAGTATTGCAGTTCTTTTTTTTTTTTTTTTTTTTTCCTGGTCGTGGGGCCTGAACTCTGGGCCTGGGCACTGCCCTCAGCTCTTCAGCTCAAGGCTAGCACTCTACCACTTGAGCCTCAGTCCTACTTCTGGCTTTTTCTGCTGAGGAATTGAACCTAAGGCCTCATGCATGCAAGGCAAGCACTCTACCACTGAGCTACCTTCTCAGACCCAGTATTGCAGTTCAGTTCTTAACCTCTTACAGAAGAGGAAAGCCAGAGAGTTGGTGAGTAGGAAGATGAATACACATTTGCTATGTGTTTGTGTACTATATAGTGCTGGAGACCCAGGAGCATCTGGAGCCCAGGTTGCAACAGGGTCTCAGGGAGCTGTGGGACTCTGTTCTGCATGCTTCCTCTCTTCTGCCAGAGCTGCTTTCTGCCTTACATCTCCTGGCTGGCCTACAGGCAGCCCTTTGGCTGAGCACTGACCATCTTGGGGACCTGGCCATGCTGTTACAGACACTGAATGGCAGTCAGGTAAGGGAGAAAGTGACCTGAAAATGAGGTGTCTGCCCTGTTTGCTTTTCCTCAAACTGCAGGAACATCATATTTTAGGAGGACTACTGTGTTGGTGGCCAGAAAACCTATGTTTTTCTCAGATACTCTTGGGTGACCTTGTTCTAGTTAATCCCTAATGGGGAGATTTTCTTAGGGACATTTACTCAATTTGGATAAAATGAGAGTTCTCATGATTTTGCTGATACCACCTCCCAACCTTCATCTTCTCAGCAATAACTCAAGCATGGTTCTTACCATATGTCTTTATGGGCTGCTCGTGAATTAGAAGGCACATTAGAATATGTTGCCACAGCTCTAGATTTTTCTGCTTCCGTTTATCCTTGCGCCATATCTATTTTTTTGGGGGGGGGTATCCAACACTGAGACTCAAACTTGGTACCTGTCACTTTTACTCATTGGCTGGTGCTATACCAACTGAGCCATGCCTCTGACCCCTATTTTTCTTTTAGAATTGGGGAAATAGAAATCATTTGGGCACCAGTGGTTCATGCCTATAATCCTAGCTACTCAGGAGGCTGAGATCTGAGGATTGCAGTTAGAAGCAACCAGGGCAGAAAAGTCTGTGAGACTCTTATCTCCAATCAGAAAAAGCCAGAAGTGGTGCTGTGGCTGAAGTGGTAGAGTGTTAGCCTTGAGCATAAATAGGCTCAGGGACAGCATCTAAGCTCTGAGTTCAAGCCACAGGACTGGCAAAAAATAAACAAACAAAAAATCAGAACTTATGAGGTCAATATGTCCAGTTAAGATAGATTGATAGTAGAACAGGGGTAGCTACCAGGCTTAGAGCCTCTGATTATCCCTTGTTTCTCCAGGGTAGGACCTCTGAGGATCTGTTGCTACTTTTTAAAAGTTGGAACCCTCCAGTTGAGAAATCAGATGGCCCATTGACTCTGCAGAATGCCCAGAGTTTGAGGGCTGTACTTTTGACAGCATTTGCCTACCAACAAGGTCAGCTAGCAACCTGACTCATCCCTTTCATAAGGGGTCTTCTGGGATTATGTTATTCTATCTCCATGGAGTTTTCCTGTGATTTTGTTTCCCATCATATTCCTTGATTGCCCTCAGGCCTCCAGGAGCTGATCACAGGAAGTCTACCAAGGGCACTGAGAAACCTGCATGAAGCAGCCTCAGGTTTGTGTACACGACCTGTTTTGGTCCAGGTGTACACAGCACTGGGGACCTGTCTCCGTAAGATGGTAAAGGCAACCTTAAGCGGGTTAGGGAAAACATGATCATATGGACTGCTTTGTGAGGATAGCAGAAGTTTGTATCCTACTCATTTAGGAAAATCCACAGAGAGCACTACTGTACTTAATTGAAGCCCTGAAAGTAGGCACAGACTGTAGTCTTCCACTTCTGGAGGCGTCTCGATTATATCGGCAACTAGGAGACACATCAGCTGAGCTGGAGAGCCTGGAACTGCTAGTTGAGGTAAAACAAAGATATAGGGTGGCTGAAGTGCTTGTGTTAGATTGATATAAGAATAAGCAAGTTTGGTTCTCAAAGGCATTAGATATACTTCTTTCTGTTCCTTTTAGGCTTTGAGTGTCACTCGTAGTTCTAAATCCCCCCAGCTGTTGATTGAAGCAGAATTGCTACTTCCACAACCTGACCAAGCCTCTCCCCTTCACTGTGTCACACCAAGCCAGGCCAAGCACCTGCTAGCAAGCAGATGCCTACAGATTGGGAGGTGAGGTTCTCCCTTGCTCACTTGAGCAACTTTTCCTACTTCTGATAGCTTGCTGAGGTGACTCTGCTTGTGTGTGTGTGTACACGAGCGCGTGCGCTAGTTTTACTGGGGTTTGAGTACTCTCATTCAGCTTTTTCATTTGACTTTTCCACTCACTGGTGGAGCTCTTAATTGCTTAAGTCATACCTCTAATTCCAGCTTTTTGCCTTTTCCACTCACTGGTGGAGCTCTTAATTGCTTAAGTCATACCTCTAATTCCAGCTTTTTGCTGGTTAGTTGGAGGTAAGAATCTTGCAGATATGTCCAGGTTGATCTTAAACTGCTATCCCCAGATCTCAGCCTCCTGAAGAGCTAGGATTATAGGTATGAACTACTAGCACTGGTCCTCTGCTTTAGTTTTTTTTTTGTACGTTTTTTAAATTGTAAAAATGTTGTACAGAGGGATTACAATTACTTGAGCAAGGTAATGAGGACATTTCCTATTGAGCATTGTTGCCTCCTCCTTTGTTTTTCCCCCTACCATCCCTCTGCTTTAGTTTTTAATGAGTTGGGTGATAAATGAGACAGTGGGAAGGACATAGGTCTTCATTCCATAGTCTTCTGTCTTCTAGGCCTGGAACCGAGGGCTTTTCATACAGATAATAGCCTCTTCTATCTTTAGAATGCTGAGATCTCCTCCTTAATTTATCCTAGAACTGATATGCATATTGAGCCAAGGCCCCAAGACCTTGCCCTCCCCTTTACTCTTCAAGGCTCATGAGTATTCTTCCATTAGCTAAGAGAATATTCTTACTGAATATATTTAGGCCCTGATAGGGCCTAAAGTGAGCGATGATTCTCCAGGGAAGAAGATGCTGCAGAGCATTATTTGGACCTGTTGGCGCTGTTATTGGATGGCTCAGAGCCAAGGGTAGGTGTGTCTTCAGCATTCTCTGCAATGAAGTGGGAGGGGTGGAGTCTGGGTCCCCTTTGGAGCAGGGAACTATTATGTTCTGTTTTACTTCTCTGTCCGTTCTTGGGACTCAAGACTCTCGTGTGGTACCAGATCCCAATGGAGAGGTTGGGTATGGTGAATCATGCCTCTTCAAGACACTATATCTTCTTCCCACCCCAGTTCTCCCTACTCCCCTGCCCCCCAGGGCCCTGTGTGCCAGAGGTGTTCTTGGAGACTGCAGCAGCACTGATCCAGGCAGGCCGAGCCCAGGATGCTTTCACTGTATGTGAAGAGCTTCTCAACCGTGCATCGTCTTTACTTCCCAAGATGTCCCAGCTGCGGGAAGGAGCCAGAAAAGGATCCAAAGAACTGCCATATTGCCAGCTCTGGGTCTCTGCTACCCACCTGCTTCAGGGCCAGGCCTGGGTACACCTGAAGGCCCCAAAAGAGGCAGTTAGTGAATTTAGTCGGTGAGCCCTGGAAGCTATCCAAAGTCCTGGGGAGGGAGGTGTGAGGATGATTTTGTATTGGATCCAAGGTTCGCAAACTCCATTCTCACTCACTTACCTTTATTTTTGTGTTGGTTCTTCTTTTCTCCTGCTTTGTGTCCCACTTCAGGTGTCTTGAGCTGCTCTTCTGTACTACTCCTGAGGACAAAGAACAAGGTGATTTAGAGATTCAGTTTCTCTTACCTCCTAGAAGTGGGTTCCCTTCTGAGTGTCCCAGTCCACTAGAGAACTCTGGACACAGAACAGGTAGAGGGGGGATTGGGAGTTTGGTGACTGTGTGACTGGGAAGATATTTTTGACTTTGGGGGTGGTCCCCAGGAGCAGGTTTCAACTATGAGCAGGGGTGTAGCTCAGAAGTGGCACTGCAGCAACTTCGGGTAGCAGCTCTGATTAGTCGTGGACTGGTATGGGTGGCCAGCGACCAAGATACCAAAGCTCTAAAGGACTTCCTCCTCAGTGTGCAGATATTCCCAGGTATGAATGCTTGCTTGATATAAGTTATATATAGATATATTAGGCAGATATTCTTGGGCAGGGTGGTCGCAGACAAGAGAAGTGGATATTCAGCATGCATACCTAGGGATATAATCAGGTGTTCATCTACAACAAATTCAGGTGTATATAACGCTCCCAAGAGTTCTCTATCTTGCTAGGGTTCTTAAACACAGACTGAGTTAGAGTGGGTTGTATGCCCTTTGTTCAGGGCAGCTAGTACACGGGGGGGGGGGGGGGGTAGGAATGGTTGTGCATGATCCACCCCTGGTTTTATATGAGTATAGGACAAACACTTCCCCAATCTTTTATAAAATGATGATGAAGCCTGTATCAAAGTATGAGTCTTTGTACTTTGGTTTGTCTACAGGCAGTAGAGATGCTTCCTATTACTTGCTTCAGACTCTGAGGAGGCTGGATCGGAAGGATGATGCCACTGCCCTGTGGCAAAGGCTGGAAGCCCAAACTGAGCTGACACAGAAAGAAGCTACTCGGTGAGGATTAGTCTTGTTGGCTTCAGGCTGAGGGACAGTTGGAGGTCTGGAGTCCACAGGCCTACTGGGATGATAAGGAAATGTAAGGGAAAAGAGGCTTCCCAATCTCCTTTCAATCTTAGGCATCACTCTTCTTACTCTCCAGGTCACTGCCTCTGTACCTAGAAACCTACTTAAGCTGGATCCATCCCACTGATTGTGAAACCTTCCTTGAAGAATTTCGGACATCGCTACTGGAGCCACATGACCAATAGTTGCCACTTGCCAATAGCTAGACCTGGGACCCCTGTGGACTCTGAAGAGGATTTTTTTTTTTTTAACTTTCCTTGTAAAATGTGGCTCGAGCTGACTATTCCTGTATAACTCCTGTACTGGTGAAGTTGGTGGTAGTGTTGTGAAACTTGGCCTACTTACTGCCATTCTGGTTCCAGAGGAAGCATTCCCTGCCAGAAACAAGTCATTTTTTCATGTTTCCTCTTTTCTTGTGTTGAGTAAAACCTCATATCTATCTCTTGGTTTGCCTATTATATATGCTTTAGTGGGAAGATTCATGGTCTTTCTAGTCAAGTGCTGATTGTCTAAAATCCTTTCTTTGTTCCTTCCTTTGTTCGTTCATTCCTTCCTTCCATGTATTGGGCCTTAAATATTGAGTCCTAGTATCCCAACATCATTCCTCTTCTGAATCTGAGATGCAGTTATGAGGAAAAAGCTATACTAATTCCTATTTAGGAAGCAGTGCCTTAGTCCTTTCTGCCTAAAACCAGAGCCCAGATCCTGTGCTAGAGTTAGAATCTCTAGATAGACAGGCCTGTCAAGGCAAGGGATAGTATTTGATACTTTTAAGTATTTGAGTATTTTTGTTTTTGTGGGTGATGGGACTTGAACTCAGGGACTGGGTACTGTACTGTTCTTTGGCTTTTTTGTTCAAGTCTGGCATTCTACTACATATCTACTTCTTGACACAGAGTAGGGACAGACAGACCTACAGACCCCTGAGTCTCTCCGAGTGACTCTCCTTCCTCCCTAATTACAAACTTTAGAAACTGGATCTCAGTTAAATGTATCTCTGTGGGTAGAGGGGAAAGACAAATTAGCATGCAACTAAGGGCTGTCAGTTAACTACAGTCAGGGTCAACTTATCATTTTGGTCCTAAAATTGCATGGGTTTCTAGTACAAGCATGCAGTTTTCTTGCTGCTTTATCTATTGAGTTTACTGTATATCCTTTGTCCTTTTTGGCCCTTAGTCTTCTCTGGTGGGAGGAGCTTTTCTCCCCCAAACCCTAGGAAAGTAAAACCTGTGGGATTTGTTAGAAGAGAGTTCAGTGACAGAATAGCATGAATTAAGAACTGAAGTGCTAGTGCAGAGCTAGGCTACAGAGTAAAGGGATACCAAGAGTCACTAGTTTGGTTTTTTTTCTCCTACCTCTAATTTTTCCTTCCTTCCTTTCTTCTCTCCCTCTCTGGTGTTTTAAAAGAGACTTGCTCTTTTTTTTTTTGTCGGTCATGGGCCTGAACTCTGAGCCTGGGCATTGTCTGTCAGCTCTTCAGCTCAAGGCTATTGCTCTACCACTTGAGCCACAGCCACTTTGGCTTTTTCTGTTTATGTGGTGCTGAGGAATCGAACCCAGGGCCTCATGCATGCAAGGCAAGACTCTACCACTAAGCCACCTTCTAAGCCCTGAGTCTTGCTCTTGCTAGGCAGATCTACCTTTTTTTTTTTTTTGTCAGTTGTGGGGCTTGAACTCAGCCTGGGCGCTGTCCCTCAGCTCTTCAGCTCAAGGCGAGCACTCTACCTCTTGAGCCACAGTGCCACTTCCGGTTTTCTGAATAGTTTATTGGAGATAAGTCTCATGGATTTTCCTGCACAGGCTGGCTTTGAACTGTGATCCTCAGATCTCAGCCTCCTAAGTAGCTAGGATTACAGGCCTGAGCAGATCTACCTCTTGAGCAACATCTTCAATCTATTTTACTCCCCCACCTCTTCCTGGCTTGAACAAAGATTTTTTTCTCATAACGTTCTACCACTTGAGCCACATCTTCGGTCTTGGAGATAGGGCAAAGAAAGACTGCCTTAGGTTAAATAGAGAGAGTTGTTGGAGGGCAGGAGGTGAGAAGGTATATATAGTTAAAACAGATCCAAGTCACAGATGTGGTCTCATTTGGAGATAGGAATCTTGAGGATGGAAGTAGTACTGTGACTTAAGTGGTAGAGCACTCACCTTGAGCTGAAGAACTGAGGGACAGCACCCAGGCTCAGAGTTCAAGCCCCAAGCCCTACAACTGACAAAAAAACAAAAACAAAAAAAATCTTGAGGGTTTTCTTCCTGAACCTGCTTCAAACCCAAATCCTCAGATATCTTGTGTAGCTAGGATTATAGGCATATGCCACTCAGCTTCCTTCCCCCACTCCCCCCTTTTTTTGTGTTGGTGCTGGGGCTTGAACACAGAGCCTTTGTGCTGTCCCTGAGCTCTTTTGCTCAAGGATAACTCTACCACTTGAGCCATAGCTCCATAGTGGCTTTGAAGTGTGATCCTCAGATCTCCTGAGAAGCTAGGATTACAGCCACTGGAGTCCCACTGTGTTTTAAAACAAGGTTGCAATAGTAGGCTAGGCTGGCCTGGAACTGGTGATCCTCTTGCCTAAGCCTCGGCCTCCTCCCTTTCTGGTGCTACAGACATGCATTACATCTCCAGCACTGGAGCTGATTTATTTATCTTATTTTGGCACATAGTCTCCCTTAGTAGCCCAAGCTGGCTTTGAACTTACTTTCATGCTGATTCAGCTTCCCTCCCAAGTGCTGGGGTCCTAGGTATGCAGTCACTATCCTAGCTTCTGGAGCCAGTGTATGATGTATGTATGCATGTATTTAGTGCTAGTCCTGGGGTTTGAACTCAGGGCCTGGGTGCTGTCTCTGATTTTTTTTTTTTGTGCACAAGGCTAGTGCTCTACCACTTGAGCCACAGCTCCACGTTCAGCTTTTCCTTTTCCTTTTTTGACTTGGCTGGCTTTGAACTGTGATCCTCAGATCTCAGTTGTGAGCCACAGTGTTTGAAAATTTATGTTTAACTTATTTTAGTGCCACAACTGGGGCTTGAACTCAGGGATTTGGCGCTGTTCCTGATCTTTTTTTCTGCTGAAAGCTAGCATTCTCCCAATTGAGCCACAGCTCCACTTGGAGATAAGAGTTTAACAGACTTTCCTGCTAAAACTAGTTTGGGACTATTATCCTCGGGTCTCGTACTTCTGAGTAGCTAGGTTTACCCGTGTGAGCCACCAACATCCGGGTCTGAAGCAAAAAGGGCTGGTGAAGAGGATCTGGGGGGAAAGTGAGTGTATGAGTTATCACTACAGAGTACTAACCTAATAACAAGAGTTCAGTCCATTGTGCCAGATTCTTTCAGGGGAATATAAGCTTAAGAGCCAATGAACTAGGGCCAAGTGGGAGAGTCCTCCTCCAAGGAATAGAGTTCTCCTTTCACCAGTCGATCTGGCTCTATTCCTTCCTCTGGTTGGTCGAGAGTCCCAATCCATCGAGGAAGCGTAGCGTATGGCCAATTGACGTGGCGTTACTAGGCGTGTTGCATCCCTGAGGCGGGAGCCAGGCCATAAACGAATTTTGTGATTGGCTGTGTCCCGTGGGTTGCTGGGGAGAGGCATGGAGAGGCGGGCACAAGTCCAAAAGCAAGCCGCTGATTGGCTAAGGTGCCAGCAGCTTTCCTTCCGATGATTCGGCTCTTCTCGACTCAGTCTCAGCCAAGCGTTTGCTGCCGTGGTCTGGGTCGTCGCTGCCGCTTCCCCCCTCGCGGATCAGGAGCCAGCGTCTCCTGTCCGTACGCCCACCGCCCTGGTGCTGCTGGGAGGAAACAAGAGGGAGGCTGCCTGCGGGATTGTCGCTGCTGCTCGTCCCTTTCCTGGGAGAGTCCTGTTCCGGCCAAGTCGGTCGCCTGCCACTCTCGTAGCCGTTACCCGCGGGCCGCCACAGCCGCCGACCAGGAGAGGCGCGCGCCATGGCTTCTGGAGCCGAGTGAGTGTGTGCGCGTGCCCGCCGCCGGCTGTGGCGGCGCGCGCCGCGAGACCCGCCGCGCTGGGTAGGCCCGGCGAGGCCTGTTCGGGGGCGCGTCTGCGAGGTGGAGACTGGGGAAGGAGGGCGAAGGAAGGCGAGGGAGGCGGTGCAAGTGGGCCCTTGGGGCCAGGCTGCGCCCTCCCGCGCTCCCCTTAGGTCGGGCTTGCGTTGGGCCTGGGTCGGAGCCTGGGCGAGATCGTGCTGTGTCATGCAGGCCCCAGCCGACCTGATTGGCTCTCTTGGAACGGCCGTCTCGGCCTAGCTAGGCCTTCGGGAATACACTGCTGGAGTAGAGCCCCGAGACCCTGGTGCCCCTATTTGTAAATCTTCTGACCACTAGCAGGAGACCTAAAGTTCCCGAAAAGAGCAGGACGGGCGAGCCAGAGCCCCAGCAGGGCCCGGTGGGCGTGGACTTGGGGCCACGTGAAGGCCTCGGGAGTACTGGGACCCTGGCTGACGCTGGGTCCGAGGAAGCCGGGCCAGGTGGTGGCCGGCGAACTCGAGGAAGCCCTTGCTGGTCTGTGTGGAGGTGGGGACGACCTGGCTTCTGGGTAAGGGGCTCTTGAGAGAGAGTACACCCTGCTTTTCACTTTGGGCCCCCCTCCCACTTTAAGCTGTTGTAAATACAAGGAAACTTTAGTTTTTCTTACATTATAAGGAGATGGGCGTGAAGGAATTTACTATTTTAGGTCCTTTATGAAGTTCCTGTCTCAGTAGTGTATTTTATTGTTTCCTATATCTCAGCTTTCGGTGCCTTAACTCTTCAACAGACACACAGTCTCACTCAGGAAAGCACGTATCAGACAAAACCTGGTCCCCTGTACACGTTCAGTTTAGAATCTAGAGCTTTAGATGCTAAAAAAGAAGGGGAGGGGCAAAAAAAAGGAAGTCCAACCAGCCTACAGAAACTCTGCTATGTAAATCACTCCTGCTTTGACAAGATTAGTTTTTTAAGGTATTTCTCTAATTTCATGTTAGTGTGAAGTATTCTTCAGTTGCTTAGTTGAAAGTACCATTTAATACTTCAAATACTTTATCTAATGTGCAATCCTTTGTTTTCAAAACTAAAAATATTTAAGCCTGGTGTGGTGGTCCATTTCTATAATCCCATTTTGGAGAAGACAAAGGCAGATAAGGGTCAGCCTAGCTATCAGGTGAGACCTTTGTTCAAAAAAAGAAAAAGAAATCTCTTGGAACCTGGCAGTTTCCAATTTCTAGGTTGGCTTGATTGCCCTACTGAACCTCCTCCAAGTCTCCTGTGGCCTGTTGGGGGTTCTGGGAAGGGCCTGAGTCATGTAGAAGACAATAGGAGATGTTCTCAACATCTAGGATTGCCATCGTCAGGCTGAATTCACTCAAGCCATTTCTGTCTGATCACTGTAAATAGATGGGCAATTAGAAGTCTTTACCTTAGGTGAAGAAGGGCATAAGCGCTCTATAGAGCCAGTCAAGAAGGTAGGCCAGACTAGTTTCCTTAAAGTTGAACTTTGGGATTAAAATACGAACTGATGATTTAGGGCATCTGGTGTTTCATTTTTCTCCAGTCCTAGTCTTGTAAGTCAGGAGGATGGACAGACTTTTTGCAAGGGTATTTTTTAAAAAAAATTTCATTTTATTGTAAAGATGCTCTACAGAGGGGTGTTACACAGTAAGGCAATGAATAATGCAAAGGTATTTTAATGGATTGAGTGGAGTAGAACAATTGAAGGGCTTACATACATTGACCATGATTGAATGTTGGTGAACTTGGAAGGAATCCACCTTTTCTGCAGCCTTGTGCCCCAAGTGGCAGTGAATCTTGGGCTGAGGGTCACAGGTTAGAGATGAGAAAACAAACTTCCTTTTTTTTTTTTAATCAGTTGTAGGGCTTGAACTCAGGGATTGGGTGCTGTCCCTGAGCTCTTTTGCTCAAGGCTAATGCTCTCTACCACTTTGAGCTACAGCTCCACTTCTGGTTTTTGAGTGGTTAATTGGAGATGAGTCTCGGGGACTTTTTCTGCCTGGGTTGGCTTTGAGCTGTGATCCTCAGATCTCAGCTTCCTGAGTAGCTAGGATTATAGATGAGAGCCACTGGAACTCTTTGAAAACCAACTACATTTGGAAACTAGTTTAAAAGCTGTTAAAGATACAGCAAACTTGTAAGAGCACAATGTGGGGGAGAGTGAGGAAGCTTACATACATAATTAAATTATCAGTGGCAATAGTCTAGTTTTGATAATTATGCCCAGCTCCTAGAATAGTGCCTGATGCTTGATAGACATACATTAATTTGTTGAAGAAATACTTGTTTTTCCCCCCTGCCCTTTTTAAATTTTTGGTGTCCATCCTGGAGTTTGAACTCAAGGCTAGTGCTCTAGTACTTGAGCCAGAGCTCCACTTCATGCTTTTTTGCTAGTTAGTTTCACAGACTTTCCCACTGGCTTTGCACCTTCATCCTCAGATCTCTGCCTCCTGAGTAGCTAGGATTACAAGCTTGAGCCACCAGTACCTGGACCACTCCTTTCCATTGTTTAGCTTCTCTCTTTGAGTTAATATTCACATTTTCTTGAGCCTTGGTAAGAGGAAGTAGCTCTTCAAAGAACTTAATAACTGTTAATAAGCAAAAGCCAGAGGTTGAACTTGAGAAATCAGAAATTGGTGTCACTGTCCAGTGAATAGCTTCTAGGAATAATAAAAAGTTAGTTTAGATGCAATTTTGATTTGAGTGAGATGGATTTGATTTTTTTTTCCCCCATGTTTCAGCATTTCTTGGTTTTGCCTTTTTTTTTTTTTTTAATGCCATCCCGGGGTTTAAACTCAGGTCCTGTGTCCTGTCTCTGAATTTTTATTTGTTTTTGCTCAAAGCTAGTGCTCTACCACTTAAGACACAGCTCCACTTCCAGCTTTTTGGTGATTAATTAGAGATAAGAGTCCTGCCTGGGCTGGCTTGGAAACGTGATCCTCAGAGCTCAGCCTCTTGAGTAGCTAGTATTATAGGTTTGAACCGCTCTTGAAACTCAACAGGTTTATCTTGTGAGAAGGGTAGAGTAGTTTTAATAATTCTCCTTTGTCCCAAGAATTTCTTTTTGGGACTTGGGGGCCTCCTTGAGCCCTAGGGGAAGTTGTATGGTTCACTCTATTCCCTCAGAAGCTTAGCAGAGCTTGTTCTTTGAAGGTAGTTGTGATTCCATATGTTAGGCATTATATTATGTTTATGTTCCTCTTCTTACTTAAAACAATGAACCTCTGTGGTAGGTTGGGGAACTAAACAATCCTGAGAGATTAACTTGCCCAAGATTACAATCACAAAAGTATTTAGATTCAAATTTAGTAGATCTAGAGCTTCTGTTCCCAACTGCTGTTCTATACAGTTTAAAACTACTTTCATTTCTCTGATTTTTTTCAATCTTTAGTTGTAACAAGGGATTTCAATTCAGCATGTCATTTTATAAGTGCAGTGTATCTTTATCAATGTTACTGCTTCATTGTTTTTCCCCATCTAGTTGGTATTTAGCTTCTATTTGTATGTCTGTTATTTTTTATAGTTTCTTGTCTTTGGTAATCACTTGGGGTCCAGCAACAGAAATTGAGGTGCTCAGAGTACTGAGCTACTAAAACAGTGAATGTAATACATGCTGGATATTGTTCCTTGTAACATTGACTGGATTTCATTCTTCTGAGCTGTTTGGTGTAGGAATAGGTGTGAGTTTTAGAGACTGGTGGGGCCCCTGAGGCCAGAATATCTAGTGGGCCTAACTTATTTCTACCTTGTAGTTCAAAAGGTGATGACTTATCAACAGCCATTCTCAAACAGAAGAACCGTCCCAACCGTTTAATTGTTGATGAAGCCATCAATGAGGACAACAGTGTGGTGTCCCTGTCCCAGGTAAGATGAGTCCACCATCTAGCACTTGTTTGAGGGAGTTTTTTCATTTTTGTAGAGTGGGGTTTCCTGGAAATTCTAAACTCTAGGGTTGCTGCCTGCCCAGTAACCTTAAGGTTCTTAACCATTTTTCCCTTAGCCCAAGATGGATGAACTGCAGTTGTTCCGTGGTGACACAGTATTGCTGAAGGGAAAGAAGAGGCGGGAAGCTGTGTGCATTGTGCTTTCTGATGACACATGTTCTGATGAGAAGATTCGAATGAATAGAGTTGTTCGGAATAACCTTCGAGTACGCCTAGGGGATGTCATCAGGTATGTGTATAAAGTGTGTATATAGCCTGCTATGGGTACAGAAATCTCCCCTCCTGCATTAGAACCAGGATGAAATGGTTGTTGTTGTTTTCCAATTAAACCTACTTTTTTTTCCTACAATTTTTCTTTTTTTTTTTTTTTGTCGGTCGTGGGGCTTGAACTCTGGGCCTGGGCGTTGTCCCTTAGCTCTTCAGCTCAAGGCGAGCGCTCTACCACTTGAGCTACAGCGCGGTTTTCTGGTGGTTTTACTGGAGATAGGAGTCTCACGGTCTCTCCTGCCCGGGCTGGCTTTGAACCGTGATCCTCAGATCTCAGCCTCCTGAGTAGCTAGGATTACAGGCATGAGCCACCAGCGCCCGGCCTACAATTTTTCTTTTTAACTTTTTTTTATTGTTATTATAAAGGTGATGTACAATGAAATTACAGTTACATAGGTCAGGTAATGAGTATATTTCTTTTGGATAATGTCCCCCCTCCCTTGCTCTAGAATGAAATTCTTAGAAGGACAGACATGTGAAAACCCAAGCTTTAGGATTATTATTATTATTTTCTTTAATTGGTCATCAAGCTTGAACTCAGGTATTGGGCACTTGTTCCTCTTTTTGCTCAAATCTAGGACTCTACCCTTTGAGCCACAGTGCCATTTCCAGTTTTCTGGGGGTTAATTGAAGATAAGAGTCTCATGGACTTTCCTGCACAGACTGAATTTGAACTGTGATCCTTGGGTTTCAGCCTCCTGAGTAGCTAGGATTACAGGTGTGAGCCACCAGCACCTGGCTTCTCTTACTCTTTCTTTTTTGTTTTTGGTTTGGTTGTGGGGGCTTGAATTTGTGCGTAGGCACTGTCTCTGAGCTCTTTTGCTCAAAGCTAGTGCTCTGTCACTTTGAGCCATAGTGCCACTATTCAGATTATCTTTAGGTTTTAGTTCTGCCATAGACTTTTTATTACATTTACATGCTCCTTGGGATAAGTTAATATTCTTGTAATTTTATTGATATCTGTATTCTTTCCTACCAGAAGTGTGTGTGCACACATGTGCAAGCATGCTAATACTGGTGCTTGAACACAGGACCTTGAGCTCTTGCTGGGCTTTTTCATTCAAAGCCAGGCTTAATCACTTGAGCCAAACTTCCAGTCTCAGCACTTTGCTAGCTAATTCTAGGTAATAATCTCACCGATTTGGCTGTACAGACTGGCTTCGAATCTTGACTCTCAGATCTCAGCCTTCTGAGTAGCTAGGATTATAGGCATGAGCCACTGGCCATGCCTAAATGGCTGAAGTGCCATTTGAAGGTATAATATCTGAACGTGGTAATTACTCCTATAAACTACCATGTTCAATTAATGCTTTATGATAGGGTTAGAATGAGGTGAAAGTGTGAAGATGGAAGGTGAACTTCTGGCAATTCTTTTAAGGAATCGTAAGTAAAACTAGAAGATAAATGTAGTTGGAGCCAAATCACAGATTATTCCAGTGCCAGATTTTGCTTGTTCTTAATATAACTGTAGACAAGAGACATTCCCAAACTGGTAGAATTTCAGACTGTTTTTTTTCAGATTGTTTTTTCATAGAGTTTTATGTATCATGCATTTTTCCCCAAAAAATATGTGACTTTCTTAAGGTGTTCTGACCACATGGCTGAGATTGTTTTTCCATTTCTATTTCCAACTTAGTCTTAGCCAACTAAAACCTTTTCTTACAGGAGGTAATATTGGGGTTACCAATATTGGCTAGGAAGGATCATCCTTTTTTTTTTTTATTTTTGCCAGTCCTAGGACTAGAATGAAGGGCCTGGGGACTGTCCCTGAGCTTCTTTTGCTCAAGGCTAGCACTCTACCACTTTAGCCACAGCACTTTTGGCCTTTTCTGTTTATGTGGTACTGAGGAATCAAACCCAGGACTTCATGCATGCTAAGCAAGCACTCTACCACTAAGCCACATTCCCAGCCCAGAAGGGATCATTCTTGACCATTGTTTATTGAAGACCCCAGTGGTAGAGCTGTGCAAGTCTTTCTTATTTTTGGCTCATTGATGAGGAGTGGATTACCCTAGCAGTCTCTTCAAGTGGCTTCTCCTGTTACCTCATCCTGAGTGTGATCTATCTTGGTTCTGCTTGGCTGTTCCTTTGCCTTCACTCCAACTTGTTCTCCTTCTGCTCTTCACCTAAAGCCATCCTGCCTTTTCTCTTTCGCTTGCCATCAGCTGTCTGTGCCAGGCCTTATCGGACACCCAGTGCTTGGGACTACAGTGTGGTTGGTAATGTGGAGTCTGCTTGTCATCCTCAGCATCCAGCCATGCCCTGATGTGAAGTACGGCAAACGCATCCATGTGCTACCCATCGATGACACGGTGGAAGGCATCACTGGCAATCTCTTTGAGGTATACCTTAAGCCGTACTTCCTGGAAGCTTATCGACCCATTCGAAAAGGTGAGATATAATTATAGGAACTGAGCTAAGCCTAAAAATAGTTACATAGGGATACTTAAGAGTAAAGACTGAAACAACTCCATCTCATTTCATATGTGTGCATGTGTGCGTGTGTGCGCACGTGCTCACACATGCATCCTACGCATATGTTCATAGTCTCTCCTGACTCTGTCTCTCTCTGCTCCAGGAGAGTAAACTATCCTTAGGATCTTTGAAGAAGGTGGTTCATTTTACTGTATTACACTTCAAAATGCATAACTCTACCATTGGTGGTTGGAGTAAAAGCTTGGATTACCTAGGTTTAGAAGTCAAAACATTCGGTTCTTTTCATTGTATTCTTGAGCGACAGGGTTGTTAAATTGAATAATTTTTACTCTTACCATGGTCTTAGTAAGACCCTAAGTGAGAGGAAAATATTTAGTGAGCTTGATTTTGTAGATCCTGGAATCTCATGAGGAATTCTGATTTGGTTTTATGCTTGATACATCTAATTGCACTTGTACTGCTTGCTTTTATAGGAGACATTTTCCTTGTCCGGGGTGGAATGCGTGCTGTGGAGTTCAAAGTAGTAGAAACAGATCCTAGCCCTTACTGTATTGTTGCTCCAGACACAGTGATCCACTGTGAAGGGGAACCTATCAAACGAGAGGTGAGTTTCTTCCTGACCCCAGTACTTAACTTCATTATTACTCAATGTGGCAGTCATGTAGTAATGATCAGAACTGGTGTTTTTTGGAACTAAGTTGTTTTTGGAAGTGAGAAAACTTCCAGCTATTTCTGGGCCTGAGTTTTCTTGAGAAAACTCAACACTAGGAATTTTAAATTGGAACCAAAATATAGGTGATTGAGATAATTCTGTTCCCTTACTTCTTACTCCATTTTTTTTCTTTTCTTTTTTTTTTTTGTCAGTTGTGGGGCTTGAACTCAGGGCCTGGGTACTGTCCTGAGCTTTTGTGCTGAAGTAATCTAGCACTCTACCACTTTGAGCCACAGTGCTACTTCCCAGTTTTCTGGTGGTTAGTTGGAGATAAGATTGTCATGGACTTGCCTGCCTCGGAAAGATCTCAGTCTCCTGAATAGCTAGGATTACAGGCTTTCCACAGCTTTCCTCATTCCTTTCTTTTCCCCCTACTTCCTTCTCTTCTTCCCTGTCCCTCTTCTCTTCTGGTATTTTGAGACAAGGTCTTACTGTGTAGCCTAGGCTGGCTCAGAACTTGCTGTGGAGGCTAGCATGGCCTCAGACTTACTTATCTTCCTACTTTAGCCTTCCAAATGCTAAATTACAGGCATGTGCCACCACTGCTAGCTGATACTGGGATTTAAATTTTTTTTTTTTTTTTTTGCCTGTTCCGAGCTTGAACTCAGGGCCTGGGTGCTGTCTCTGAGCTTCTTTTTGCTCAAGACTAGTGCTTTACCATTTGAGTCACAGTGCCACTTCCAGTTTTTGCTGTGTATGTGGTACTGAGGAATCGAAACCAGGGCTTCATGCATGCCAGGCAAGCGCTCCACCACTAAGCTACATTCCCAGCCCTGGGAAAATTTTTGAAGTAAAGCTGATGATAGCATACTGGCTTCTGTGTCCATTCTAGGGTTTCTAGTTGTAGATTTTAGGGAGTCATAGTTCCTAGTAAGACAGGACTGTGTGAAATGGAAGGATTGTGCTAGACTTCTTAAGATTTTTGTAGGTTTTGTTGTTATTGTTGTTTGTGCCAGTCTTGGGGTTTGAACACAGGGCCTAGATGGTGACCTGATCTCTTTTGCTCAGAGCTAGCGCTCTATTACTGGAGTCACAGCCACTGTTCTGCTTCTAGCTTTTGGTGGTTAATTGGAGGTAGATACTCACAGACTTTACTGCTAGAGCTGGCTTTGGACTAATTCTCAGATCTCAGATTCCTGTGTGGCTAGGATGGCAGGCATGTGCCATTGGTACCCATTGTAGTAGTTTTTTGAGGCAAGTCCCTTTAAAAAAAATCATATATAGCAGATTTTTCCACAACAGATATTAAAATGATTTGGAGAAGACCTACTCATAGTATTCTTGTCTTTTTTTCCTTCATATTCAGGATGAAGAAGAATCCTTGAATGAAGTAGGATATGATGACATTGGTGGCTGTAGGAAGCAGCTAGCTCAGATAAAGGAGATGGTAGAGCTGCCTTTGAGACATCCTGCACTCTTTAAAGCAATTGGTGTAAAGGTGAGCTCCGTAGAATCTTATCTCTAGTGATGACTAATGACTATTCAGGCACTTAATCCTTTAGACTGTTTTTATACTTGGCTCAGATTGGAGGAACAAATAATCTTAGGGTTGTAAGTCTTTACACATCTGAGAACTGGTAGTCTAAAGTATAGCTTACTAATCCTTTCTATATCACAAGACACAGAATATGGATTTACTACTTTACCTGGTAAGCATGAAACAGTAGTCTTCTGTGTGGGGAGTTTCAGTGTCCTGCCTATGGATGAAGCCACAGAAATGACAGCTTTAAATAGGAAAACTTGTGAGTGACTATAAGGAAAAGCCTTTAGAACTGATAATAAAATTCTGAAAGATTATGATCATTGGACCTCTAACAGTGAAGAAAATAGATTTTTTTCCTGTGCATAAAGATGCACAGGAAGGGATGCAATTCTAGAAGTTCAAGCCTTTAGATTTTTTTTTTCTGGTACTGGGGTTTGGACTTAAGGCCTGGTATTTTCATGGTTTGCTTATTCAGCTGTTGCTTTACCACTAGAGCCATACGTACTGCCCAGATTGATTTAGATAATTTGGAGAATAATTTTTACAGCAAAATCTGGACTAGAGTCTGGTCATGATTCTGCAAATCTCAGCCTTTTGTGAGATACTTTTACCCAACTCAAGAGCTCATTTCTTTTTTTTTTTTTTTTTTTTTTTTTTGGTGGGTCATGGGGCTTGAACTCTGGGCTTGGGCACTGTCCCTCAGCTCTTCAGCTCCAGGCGAGCACTCTACAACTTAAGCCATGGCACCGCTTCCAGTTTTCTAGTGGTTTATTGGAGATAAGAGTCTCACGGACTTTTCCTGCCCACTTTCCTGCCTGAGCTGGCTTTGAATGTGATCCTCAGGTCTCAGCCTCCTGAGTAGCTAGGATTACAGGTATGAGCCACCAGTGCCCGCCTTAAGAGCTCATTCTTAATGGTGTCAGGGTTGAACCTGTATTTTCATCCTTTCTAGAGATTAGCTAAGCTGTTTTAGAGATAGGTAGGATTGAGAGGATATGGGATTCAGAACCAGTCACACTGCATTTTATTTATTTATTTATTTTGGTGGTACTGAGGTTTGAGCTCAGGGTCTTACGCTTACTCTACCGCTTCAGCCCTTTTGTCTATACTCTCTGTTGGTCCTTAGCCTCCTCGAGGAATCTTGCTCTATGGACCTCCTGGAACAGGAAAGACCCTGATTGCTCGAGCTGTGGCAAATGAGACTGGAGCCTTCTTCTTCCTGATCAATGGTAAGAGCTGGTCTGTCTAGTATCTTGCTAGACCCAATTCTGAGCTGGGCAGTTTATGGACTCATCCATTTGTATCCATGTCTTTGTATATACTTTACCGTCTTCTGGTAGAGTACATAGCAATAAGGTGAAGATACTTTATACTGGTGTTCTCTTGTCCCTTTTCCCCTTCCTTGAAAAAGATTGTGGAAAAAAGATGGTGATAAAGATTGTGTAGGAGGAACAAATTGAAATGAGGAATCAAAAGGTACATATTTTTATATTTGAGAATAAAATTTGGGCTTACGAATGATGGTTTGAGATGATTTGGCTCTTAGAATAATATTTACCTGATAGAGGTCCAGTTATATTCTGCTTTCTGCTATGGCCAGCAGTCCCAAGAATCTGCTTTTATCCTTACAATTTCAACTCTGGGGGAAAGTTATACCAAGTCCCTTGGCTTCTGTCTGCCCTGGTAGCTTTTTGTTGTTGTTGTTGTTGTTGGTCGTGGGGCTTGAACTCTGTGCTTGGGCACTAATCCTTGCGCTCTTCAGCTCAAGGAGAGTGCTCTACCGCTTGAGCCACAGCGCCACTTCTGGTTTTCTAGTGGTTTATTTATTTATTTATTTATTTATTTTTGGGTCTGGTCGTGGGGCCTGAACTCTGGGCCTGGGCACTGTCCCTCAGCTCTTCAGCTCAAGGCTAGCGCTCTACCACTTGAGCCACAGCGCCACTTCCAGCTTTTTTTCTTTTTGCTTATGTGGTGCTGGGGAATCGAACCCAGGGCCTTATGCATGCAAGGCAAGCGCTCTACCACTGAGCCACCTTCCCAGCCCCTCTAGTGGTTTATTGATAACAGTCTCACAGACTTTTCTGTCCAGACTGGCTTTGAACTGTGATCCTCAGATCTCAGCCTCCTGAGTATCTAGGATTACAGGCGTGGGTCACTGGCGCCTGGCTTGCCAGTGGGACAATAAGTGGTACAGGTTGAGAGAAGCAGAGGTTACCACCTTCTCACCCAGGGCCTGTTTCTGGACTGAACAACCAAGATAACATTTCTGTTGTGATCGGGAAAGATATAGTTTTGTCATTGTCTCTATTCCATATCCTTTCAGGTCCTGAGATTATGAGTAAGTTGGCTGGTGAGTCTGAGAGCAACCTTCGTAAAGCCTTTGAGGAAGCTGAAAAGAATGCTCCTGCTATTATCTTCATTGATGAGCTTGATGCTATTGCTCCCAAAAGAGAAAAGGTAGGAGTTTACCCGAGGGGATGAATGGGGGGTTGAAAAGTCCTGACTTAGCTTCTAACCAGATATCCTGTCCTGACAGACTCACGGGGAGGTGGAGCGACGTATTGTATCACAGTTACTGACTCTCATGGATGGCCTAAAGCAGAGAGCACATGTAATAGTTATGGCAGCAACCAACAGACCCAACAGCATTGACCCAGCTCTACGACGATTTGGTAAGAACCCCTGATTTCTTTCAGCACACACCTTACTCATGGGAGATTATAGTTATACTGGACTAAATATCCTTGATTCCCACCTTGGTCCTTTATCTAATTTAATCTTGAAGTTTTCTTGAAGCTTTGCAGTAATATGCCACTGGGATTCTTTTTCTTTCTCTTTAACATTCTATCTAGAATAATTGAGGGGTTTCTCAGGCCATGGAGCTTTTAAACTGCTAACACTAGAGGAATCCTAAGATAGCTGGTGATGCCCCTTTTGCCATCTGGACCAGAGAATGAACCATGTCTTATATTCATACACTATTCTACAGGTCGCTTTGACAGGGAAGTAGATATTGGAATCCCTGATGCTACAGGACGCTTGGAAATTCTTCAGATCCATACCAAGAACATGAAGTTGGCAGATGATGTGGATCTGGAACAGGTGGAGTGATGATGACTGGCCAGGAAATAGTATATATCTATTTCCAGAAATTTGATATGGACCTGGTTAGGGATATATAAGCTTAAGATGACAGAAGCTGGGCTGCTAATCCCAGCACTCTGTGAGGATGGGGCAAAGGGGATCTTGAGTTTGTGGTTACATAGTGAGAGATTATTTAAAAACCAAGCAAAAGGTGGAAGGAGATTGGTGTTCATTTGGGCAGGGAAAAGGAAGCAATCTTAGACTGAATCCAGGGATTTAGCCTGTTTCACAGTTGATGGTATATAAAAATACAAACCAATGTTGTTGGAACAGCTTTATTTCCATCTCCCAAGACTAGGTTTGAGTACTTATCCCATAGCCAGTGTAATATATGTGTTCAAAGCAATTGAAGGACCCAGAAATAGAGTAAGGGACCAGGATTCTATTACATCTGAGCTTCCCAAGGCAAGTGGATCTTCTCTCTGCAGGTAGCCAATGAGACTCATGGGCATGTGGGTGCTGACTTGGCAGCCCTGTGCTCCGAGGCTGCTCTTCAGGCCATCCGCAAGAAGATGGATCTCATTGATTTAGAGGATGAGACCATTGATGCTGAGGTCATGAACTCCCTGGCAGTTACTATGGATGACTTCAGGGTAAGGACCACACCAACTTAAGTACAAACACACTTTGACCTCCTTCTATAGTAAGTCTCATCTCCAGTTATTTCCTTCTTTCTTAGTGGGCTTTGAGTCAGAGCAATCCATCAGCACTGCGGGAAACTGTTGTGGAGGTGCCACAAGTAACCTGGGAAGACATCGGGGGCCTGGAAGATGTCAAACGGGAGCTTCAGGAGTTGGTCCAGGTAGGATAACGTAGTCTAGGGTAGGTTACTGCTGCAGTGTATTGGTAGTGACCTAGGTGGTCTTGGTGTTGACATACTCACTGAGTGCAAGTCAGATGCCTGTTTGCTGTTTTCTAGTTTGAGTCACTGGGGAGCTTAGAGAATTTGGAACCTAGACCATAGGAAAAACTATGAAGTAGTGGAAGGAAGGAAAGTTTCTGATTGGTAAGTTTTACTTTAAAATATGGTGATAGCCTTAAATTTTCCTTTTTTTCCCCCTCCTAAGTATCCTGTGGAGCACCCAGACAAATTCCTCAAGTTTGGTATGACACCCTCCAAAGGAGTTCTTTTCTATGGACCTCCTGGCTGTGGAAAAACTTTGCTGGCTAAAGCCATTGCTAATGAATGCCAGGCCAACTTCATCTCCATCAAAGGTCCTGAGCTACTCACCATGTGGTTTGGGGAGTCTGAGGCCAATGTCAGGGAAATCTTTGACAAGGTGAGCTATAAAGGCTGCACTATGTTTTCACATGCTTGGGTAGGACTCGAGGCTGTTTCTGTAGGAGAATCAAAAGCTTATTGCTGACAGCTGACAGTTGGGCATTGAAATTTTGGCCTGAGAGATCGAGTTACGTTTTTGAATCAGTTTTTCTGTCTCATAGGCACGCCAAGCTGCCCCTTGTGTGCTTTTCTTTGATGAGCTGGATTCCATTGCAAAGGCTCGTGGTGGTAATATTGGAGATGGTGGTGGGGCTGCTGATCGAGTCATCAACCAAATTCTGACAGAAATGGATGGCATGTCTACAAAAAAGAATGTGTTTATCATCGGCGCTACCAACCGGCCTGACATCATTGATCCTGCCATCCTAAGACCTGGCCGCCTTGATCAGCTCATCTATATCCCACTTCCAGATGAGAAATCTCGTGTTGCCATCCTCAAGGCCAACCTGCGCAAGTCCCCAGTTGCCAAGGCAGGTTCAGGGTCTTAGGATTTAAGGACTTCTGTGAAGCTGATGTGAAGTGTTCTTAGATCCCATTGGGGATTTTTGGGGCTGGGACTGGTATGGAAGGAAGATGGAAGATTTAGGAGTATTAGAATTGTCTAGACAACAATATGGAGTGGCAGTAGATAAAAGAAACTGGAGTTGGGAGTGCTTGGGTAGTCCAAAGATGAAAGTACTCCAGAGGAGAAAACGCTAAATGCTAAGGTTGCTTTTGTGCCTCTTTTAGGATGTAGATTTGGAGTTCTTGGCTAAAATGACTAATGGCTTTTCTGGAGCTGACCTGACAGAGATTTGCCAACGTGCTTGTAAACTGGCCATTCGTGAATCCATTGAGAGTGAGATTAGGCGAGAGCGGGAAAGGCAGACAAACCCATCAGCCATGGTAAGTCTGTGTACCCTTTTCCCGTTATATGGTCTTGTGAGTAGCCTTGTAGGAATGGAAAAGAGTTGGGTGGATTTAAGAATGTATGGGCTAGGAAGCCTGACTCAACCCTGTTACCTCAGCATCTTGATTGTGGAGATCTGGGGGAAACCACTGTTCAAGGCTACCCCACCTGGCCTTGAGATCCCGTCTCCATGGTAATGCATGCGTAATGGTACAACAAGCCTGTCATCCCAAGAAGCTGAAGTTGGAGAATAGCTCTCTGAGGCTGGCTCTATGCAAAAATGCAAGATTCTATCTGAAAAATAAAAAGGGTGGGAGTCCTGGCTCAAGTGCTAGAGCTCCTACCTATGCCTTAGGTCTTTGAGTTTAAACCCTAGTACTACCAATAACAAAAGAGTATATGTGAGCCAGGTGAGATGATACCCATCTGTAATCCCAGCACGTGGGACGCTGAAGCATAATGATTGCATGATTTAGACCAGCCTCGGCTTCATAGTGATACCCCTGTCTTTTTTTAAAAAAACAAAAATGTAATTGGAAGCTGGACTATTAGGTTAGGGTATAAATGAGATGTGATAAACACTGAGTGCTGTTTATAATTTCTTTAAATTTTTGGCTTTATTGAGGTATTATTGCGCAGTGATGTACCTTTTTTTTTTTTTTTTTGGTCGGTTGTGGGGCCTGAACTTTGGGTCTGGGCGCTGCCCCTCAGCTCTTCAGCTCAAGGCTAGTGCTCTACAATTTGAGGCACAGTGCCACTTCTGGCTTTTTCTGCTTATGTAGTGATGAGGAATCCGAACCCATGGCCTCATACATGCGAGGCAAGCACTCTACCACTGAGCCACCTTCCTAGCCCCATGCACCTTTTAAAATTCAGTTTCCATGGAATTTCTGTGATTACTTCTAAAATTGAGATAGAGTAAATTCTATTGTTTCCAAAAGTTGCCTCAGACCACTGTAGTCAGAATCTTCTCTCTTTCCTGGGAACACATCAGGGACAACCACTGATGTGAATTGAATCTTGTACCTATAGTATTCCCTTTTCTATTAGGCATTGACAGGTTGCATTTGTTTGTCTTCCTGACAGTACTTAAGTATTGTACCATTGAGTCTTACTTCCAGTTCTTTTTTGCTTTGTGTGTTATGTGTGTTATGTATGTGCTGGTCCTTGGCTTGAACTCTGCTCTGGTGCTGTCCCCCCTGAACTTATTTGCTCAAGGCTAGTACTCTAGCATATTGAGCCATAGCTCTACTGCTAGCTTTTTGATGATTAATTAGAGATGGAGAGGCTCACAGACTTTGTTGTCCAGACTGGCTTTGAACTTCAGTCTTCAGATTTCAGCCTCCAGAATAACTAGGCTTATAGGCATAAGCCATTGATGCCCAGCTTGCTCAGGTTATTTTTGAGATATCACTTGAGATGTGTACCCGGATCCCAATTTTTTTTTCCTTTTTTTTTTTTTTTTTGGTCAGCCGTAGGGCTTGAACTCTGGGCCCGGGTGCTTTCCCTGTACTCTTCAGCTCAAGCTGAGCACTCTACCGCTTGAGCCACAGAACCACTTCTGATTTTTTAGTGGTTTATTAGGGGTAAGAGTCTCAATGGAGTTTCCTGCCTGGGCTGGCTGTGAACTGTGATCCTCAGATCTCAGCCTCCTGAGGAGCTAGGATTACATGTGAGCCACTGGCGCCTGGCACAATTTTTTTTTTCTCTCCCTTTTTTTTTTTTTTTGTCAGTTGTGGGGCTTGAACTTAGGGCCTGGCCATTGTCCCTGAGCTCTTTTGCTCAAGGCTTGTGTTCTACCACTTGAGCCACAGTGCCAATTCCAGTTTTGAGTGATTCATTGGAGATGAGAGTCTCACAGGGACTTTACTGCCCAGGCGGCTTCAGACATTGATCCTCAGATCTCAGCTTTCTGAGTAGCTAGGATTATAAGCATGAGCCACTGGTGCCTAGCCAGTTTTATTTTTTGCTTTTCACTGAAGCCAAAATGACAGGCGTATGCCACCAAGCTGAACTTCTTCCATTGAGATGAAGCAGACTTTTTTGCTTGGCTGAACTGGTACCCTGATCCTCCCTATATTAGCTTTCCAATGGCTAGGATTACAGATGACACCCAGCAAGAACACATTGAACAAGAGAGAGAGAGAGAGAGAGAGAGAGAGAGAGAGAGAGAGAGAGAGAGAGAGAGAGAGAGAGAGAGAGAGAGTGTGTGTGTGTGTGTGTGTGTGTGTGTGTGTGTGTGTGTGTGTGTGTGTGTGTGTGTGTGTGTGTGTGTGTGTCATAGGGTTTGGATTCAGGACCTAGGTATTGTCCCTGTGAGTTTTTTGCACAAGGATAGACCCATAGCTCCACGTCAGCCTTTTTTTTTTTTTTTTTTTTTTGGTCCGGTTGTGGGGCTTGAACTCTGGGCCTGGGTGCTGTCCCTCAGCTCTTCAGCTCAAGGCTAGTGCTCTACCACTTGAGCCACAGCGCCACTTCCGGCTTTTTTCTTTTTTTTGCTTATGTGGTGCTGAGGAATCGAACCCAGGGCCTCAGGCATGCAAGGCAAGCGCTCTACCACTGAGCCACCTTCCCAGCCCAACACGTCAGCCTTTTTTTGTGTGTGTTTCATTAGAGAAGAGAGTGCATGGACTTTTCTGGGCTGGCTTTGAACTCCTGAGTAGCTAGGATTATAGGCATGAGTCACCAGGTCCTGGCAAATTTTAAAGCAAAGACCAGTGACTGAATGATTGAAAGTTTATTCTGACAACTTCCTTTACTTAGGCTGATTGGAGAGGCAGAAGCTACCTACAGTGGGTAAACCAGTAAGAGTCCATATTGCACCCTAACTAGTTTGGTGGACTGTACTCACCATTTTTATAGGAAGTAGAAGAGGATGATCCAGTGCCAGAGATCCGCAGAGATCACTTTGAGGAAGCCATGCGCTTTGCTCGCCGTTCTGTCAGTGACAATGACATTCGGAAGTATGAAATGTTTGCTCAGACTCTTCAGCAAAGTCGAGGATTTGGCAGCTTCAGGTAATTTTGTTGGGGGCAATGAATGAACAATTTCTATGGGCAGTTGTTACAGACAAGGTGGTATGAGTCCTAAGAAGGCTAGAAGGGGTAAGTTGTGAAAATTTTATAGAGACTAACCTTCATTTTTGATTGTTCTCATATATACAGATTCCCTTCAGGAAACCAAGGTGGAGCTGGCCCCAGTCAGGGCAGTGGAGGTGGCACAGGTGGCAGTGTATACACAGAAGACAATGACGATGACCTATATGGCTAAGTGACGGTAGCCAGCATGTAGCAAGCTGGCCTAGTTGGACCTTGTTCCCTGGGGGTGGGGGCACTTGCTCAGGAGGGACCAGGGATGTGCCCGTGGCCTGCTTCATTCCACAGTCTGAACAGTTCAGCTATAGTCAGACTCTGGACAGGGGGTTTCTGTTGCAAAAACAAAACAAAAGCGATAAAATAAAAGTGATTTTCATTTGGGAAGCGGAGAGTGAATTACCAATTACCAGGGATTTGGGCCTTGGGCCTATGCCATTTCTGTTGTAGTTTGGGACAGTGCAGGCAACCTTTGGGGTGTGAACCAGGGCTCTGCCACTACCCCTACAGTTAAGCATCTGCACTTCACTCAATGCTGCCCAAGCCCTCTCTTACTCCTAGCCAACCTGGGTAGGTGGGTGAGGGCCCACAGTTGCTGGGTGTTTATATAGAGAGTAGGTTGATTTTATTTTACATGCTTTTGAGTTACTGTTGGAAAACTAATCACAAGCAGTTTCTAAACCAAAAAAAATGACATGTTGTAAAAGGACAATAAACGTTGGGTCAAAATGGAGCCTGAGTCCTGGCCACTGTTCCTGCTTCTTTTTGGGGGAAGGGCTTTGGGCTACCTGTCATTGCCAGTTGAAGTCTTGGAAGTAAGGCTAAGCCTTCGTATGCTACTGGTTAATGTCAGTATGATTATTTCCTATTGCCTCACCATGTTTATAATGTCACTGGTGGAGGGGCGGGGGTGGGGGGTGTAGCCTGATACATGTAATAGGTGTATATGTAGAGATTTGTCACTCTACCTTTATTTGATGTAGACTTTAAGATAGAGCCCTGACCAAGACTAGATTAAGGTTCCCACTAGGCTTGCAAAAAGATACATTTGAGGGTTTGTGCATCCTAGACAAGCACTTTCACCACTGTGCTATACCTCTAGAGCTCTACTTGCATAGTTTGGTCCAAATACATGTATAGATAATCTACTCAATAGGTATATCAGAGTAAACCACTTGGGTATTTCTGGGTCAGTACTATGATGATCTAGGATCTTGGTTTGGAGCCAACCCAGGCAGAGACTATCCAATTAATCTGCAAAAAAAAAAAAAAAGCCAGAAGTGGAGGTGTGACTCAAGTGGTAGAGTGCCAGCCTTGAATGGAGAAGTGAGAGCTTGAGGCCCTGAGTTAAAGCCCCAGTACTGGCCAAAAAAAAAAAAAAAAAAGTGGAGGCAACAAATTAGAGGCATCACAAATTAACTTTTTCAAATTATCAGCTAAATACAAAGTGTTAGTCCAGCAGCATAACAATGAAGTGTCCATTTAGCATTTCAGTCTGTAAGCTTATCCTTGTACACACTGTTGAATCAGTTACAAGGTGTGGTCTAACAGATGCTAGGGGAACTTTGTTTTTAATGTTAACTATTAATGTGTTGTACAGAGGGGTTTACCATTACATAAGTCAGGTAATGAGTACATTTCTCTCTGTTTGGACAATTTTACCCTTTACTTTCCCCCTCCCATATACATAAGACATTTTCCATAGATGTGTCAACTGTTCCACAAATTCATACTATTTATAGTACTTCAGTGGTTTCTAAACAACAGTTTAGTATCTAAAACTATGATAGGAAAATTGGTAAAGGCTGTGAGTGAATAGATACTTATAGAAGAAATCCTGTCAGTAACCATGTGAAAAAGCACTGGAGATGGATGAGCTAACTCAGAGAAAAAAGAACAGGTTTGAGAAGAAATGGTCAGAAAGATATTGGAGGATTTGTGGATCAAATGGATGAAGAAGGGGGATCGTATCCAGGACTAAGAATAGCTGTCTAGACCCAGACTAGATGTTCAGAGTGGACATTTTTCTGTTACTTGGTATGAAGTCTTTGCTTCTTAAGGGCAGCACTGAGCCTCACTTTGATCCTCAAGAGATATCGTTATAGCAGAAGCTAATAGGGAACTGATAGCCTAGTACCTAGACTCCAAAGAAGACACTGGTCTAGTTGTATTTGTCTGGTTCAGCTTCTTTATTAGGAATTTTTCTCCATTTCTTATCCCTCACCTGGTTTAGCTCAAATCATGTGATACTAGGTACTACTAGTCTTTAATCTACTGATTGGATTTGGGCTCGGGGGTCCACGTATACCCAGAAATTTGGCTAATACACTTTGGAAACCCCTGGTATGGGGAGCTTGGGATATGGAACTTGGGAGATGCTTTTCTGTGTGGGCCCAAGGACAATGCTTATAGTTCTCCATACCACCAGTTACCAAACCTACCTTCCGCTTATTCTGGGGATTTGCATCCTTGAGGACAAGATACTGAGTCAGGGCAGTGTGAGGAGAGCCCTGATCTCTGTGCTGAGACCTTTGGGAAAATCTGTTCTTAGGAGCCTCTGTTACCCTACAGGCTTGGGAAGAGTGACTCTTCCCTATGACTTTACGCAAGCCCCATCTTGCCTTCCCTCCTCCACATTCTCCTGCTTTAGGTTTTCTGAGAAACTCTGCCTTTTGGGCTAAAGATAGAGCTGAAACTTTGTCTGAGGCTGGACCCCCAGTGTTAGAGGACTCTCTCAGGCCTGGATTGTACTTATCAGCCTCTATGTGAACACTTGGCCCCTGAGCTGGGACTTGAGTCACCATCTTCCCTTTAATTCTTTTTTCTGAGACTCTTGCTTTACCCTGGTCAGGAGCCTGTAGCTGAAGTTGGGAAGAGTGGGAGTGAGGACAATGGGGGACTTCTACAGGCTCAAGTACTGTACTCTGAATTTTGGGGGGATGAGAACTTGAATAGTGCAGATTAAGACGCCTGATCTGTGGGTGATAGAAAGAGGATTCTGAAGAATCTGGAGTAGTGGAGCTCAGGGTAGGGAAGCTGCAAAATGGCTGATTTCGGCTAGAAGATTTGAAAGGGCTCTGGTGCAGGCTCTTTAGCCTGCACTCCAGTTCTCTACTCCATTGCCAGACATGGATCCCAGGGTGGGTGAGCACCTCTAGGACAGCCTCTCCCTGGGAGGATAGCGCCTTTGCCTTAGTTTCTGAGAATATCTTTCCTTTCCATACTTCAAGCTCAGTGGGCTCACTCTTCAGAGCTTTGGTTAGGGTTGGAGGCCAGGATATTGAACACAAGGTATTCAATAATGGGAGGCTGGGACCATGGGGGACCTCTCTTTCTTGCACAAGCTTACGGTCAGTGTGTAGCTTTAATGGAGTTGCTGACAGTGAGCTGGGGGCTTGTTGGTCAGTGGCCCAGCAGTTCTTTGTCTGCTTCACTGTGTCCCCTTCAGGTTTATAGTTGGACTGGTCTCCAAACGGCTCACTTATGTGGGACTTTGAAATAGAATTTGAGGGTTGGTTGGGAGACATAAGAACATGATAGTTTTCTCTCTGTTCCTTATCTTTCCCAACAGGCTCAGAGTCAGACCCAGCTCTTATGTGGCTGGCTCCATAGAGCTGTTGGAGTAAGCTGTGTGCTAGAAGCTCAGAGCCCCGGGAGTTTGTTCTTGTTTGTATATCCATATACTTAGCATTAGAATCAAACAGGATCACCATGGGGCTAACTCTGAGGGACTCTAATGCAAGAGCACATGGTAGGCTGAGTGCCTGAGATGGGGACTCAGAAGCCCAGGAATTCCTGGAATGCTTATTACCTTTCAATTTAGCTTCTATAAAGGGGGCTACAGGTGTTCTCTGGGTAGAGTCTGTGAAGTCATATACACAGAGGTTCTCTATCTGCTCCTTGGTCTTCCACAAAGCTTTGGACTCTGACAGGTCTTCCTGGGAACCTACTACTAGAAACTTCAACAGAGAGTCTGAAGGAAGGCTGGTAGATGAAACTGGTTCTACAGAGACCCAAACATTTTCTCTACTCTGTGTTCCCTTCTGTGAAGTTGCAGATACTGATGGGACACATGCAAGGCTAGTTTCATAGACACTTGTGTTGAGATCCAAGACTTGGGGTTCAAAGGTCCAGAGAGTTCCTGAGTTTTCTCTGCATTCCCACCAAAGGTCATCTCCAGATGGATCTTCTAGGAGACTCTTCTGGAGTTCTAACAGAGAGTCTAGAGGAAGGGTTGGGGCTGGTATTGGAGACATAGAAACCTGAGGGCTTTCTTGGTATTCTATGGTTTCCCAGAAGTCTTTAGAAGCAGAAAGTTCTCTAGAGTTAACTTTTTGGGATTCTGACAGATACACTGGGGATTGGCAAGAGATGGGCGTTAGGGGCTTAGAAACTTGGGGGCTCTCACTAGTTGGTCCCATGGTTCCCAGCTGAGCTTTGTAAACAGGAGGGCTAGTTCCTTGAGGTTCTGTCATGGCTACTATGGGTTGACAAGGAGCCAGGATTGGGGTCCCAAAGATCAGAGTTTTCTCTTTTTGCTCTGTGGTTTCCTGGATGGTCTTAGATATAGACATATTTTCTTTAGGATCGACTCTCTGAAATTCTGGTAGGGAAGCTGGGGTTGGACTGGGAGCTAGTATTGCTGGCTCAGAAATTTTTAGGTGCTCATTTTGCCCTATGGTCTTCCATGAGGCCTCAAACCTAGCCTGGGTTCCCAGAGGGATAGAGGGATACATCAGAGAAGCAGAAGGTGATCCTGGATTGTTTTGGTGCAAGCTAGGGTCCCATGGTATATTCCAGTAAGCCTCAAATGAAGATAAGGGTGTAGAGGGTATGATTCTTTGGAGTTTAGGCTCTAGGTGCAGGGCTTGATCCTCAGAGACCCAAGAAACCTCTTTCTGCTGTATAAGCCAGTGTATATCTGCCTCAGCACCAAATAGGACCCTCTTGGGGTCCATAGGTAAGGGCTTAAAATTATGTAGAGATAATGTTGGGGTAGATGGAGATGAAACTAGCTGAGAATTATGGGCCATTTCTTCCAGATCTTCCATAGTATGTGCTTCGTGGGTAGGAAACTGGGTTGGAGAGTGATAATAGGGAAGTGACAAGTTGTACTTAGGCAAGAAGGCAAGCTTGTTGAAGAAAACAGAAGGACAAATAGACAACTTCAGGGGAGATGGACCATCTGAGCTCAGGAAGATAGTTTCCAACGACTCACTATGCAGAGAGGGAAAACCGCAGAAGAGCTGGCTTTTCTGCTGCAGGTAGCTCCCTGCTGATGTCTTGTTCCTCACTGGGAAGTTGGTCAGAATCTGGATGGTAGGGTAGGATCTAAAAGGGCTTGAGGACTGTGTAGTTATTCGCTCTGGTGTCTCTGTGGCCTGGGGAAGGCTCTCAGAACCACAGGACAGCTGGGGTGGGATTGTGCTTTGCTTTCCATTGGGAACTTCTTTGGAAGGAGAACTTAGTTTCAATAGATTCAAAGATGATTCTTCCTCTCCTTCCCTCTCTTCCTCTTCCTCCTCTGATTTCTGCTTCCACAAATGATTAAGGAAAGCCAAATGGTACAAAAATGGTAGGCCCTGGAGAATAGAAAACACTACTATCAGGCATGAAGAGTTTTCAGAGACATATGGCATGTCACAAATTGCTCAGTTTCTGCTGTACATCTGGATTGAACAGTGATTTACCTGTTGTCATCAATCATTTAACCAGATCTTCAATCCAATGGTTACCCAGCCTTCATTTGGAGACCAGCCATTTCTTCACATAACTCTGTCTAGATACAGTGATCACTTACCTGGTTTCAAATCATATAGACACACAGCCTCAAAACTATAGCTTAGTCACCTATGTGGGGCCAGATCTATGCCAATGATCCCATACCTATAGTGTCCACATTTATCCAACTATACATTCATGCTCACTGGTCACCCACCTTGCCTTGAATCATATCTCCAGAGCACCAGGGCTGAAGCTGTTGCCACCTCCCAAGCTGCCACCATCTTCGGACCTGCCAAACAATGAACAAAAATAGTATCACCAGATCCCCTGGACTCTGAAGGCAAGTGTTGCTGCCACAGTGTCTGCAAGCCAGAATGTATGTCAGCTGGCCCCAGGGAAGTCCTATATCTCCTCCAGTCCCAAGCAGATCCTCCAGCAGCCATTCCATTTTCTTTACCCAGTGGCAGTTTATCCTGAGGTCATCACAGAACAAAGAACTCCCCTCCCCCACACAGACCCAGGCCTAATAGCCTATTCCTTGAATTTAGGGCCAAAAAAGTTGTCCTTTCTGATAACACATTTTGTACAGTGAAATCCATTGTCTTCATTTCTGAGGTCAAAACTATTCTTTAGCCATTATATTTTTTAGCCTTATAGCCTAGCATAGCCTTGAACTACCTGTATCTTATTTCTGCTATTTCCTACCTATGAAACCCCAACTACTTAATCTTTCAGTGCTTCACTTTTCTTATCTATAAAATAGTTGTCATATTACTTAACAGTGGAAACTTACTACATATAATTAGTTATATGATAAATAGTTATGTGGTTGTATATTATAAAATTAGTTGGGTACATACTATAAATTAGTTGAAAATAATTGGGTACACCTGCAATCCCAGCTATTTGGAGATAGAAGCTGATCTTGAGTTCAAGATATGCCAGCCTGGGCAAAGGTAGACATATCAAAAACAAAATGAAGGAGGGAGGGACTGGGGGAGAATGAGGGAAGGGAAGACACTGTATGAAAGGAAAGGTACTCGTTACCCGACTTACGTAATAGTAATCTCTCAGTACATCATCTTTAACAATAAAGTTAATGGAAAAAAAAAGGGCTGGGGTGAGCTCAAGTGATAGAGCACTTACTTAGCAAATGGGATGTCCTGGATTCAATCTCTACTCCCAAAACCAAAATATTATCACTTACCAAATAAAGTTGTTTTAAGGATTAAAAAATACATGAGCTTTTTGTAGGCTATATTAAAATTTTCCTTTTTCATATAAAGTCCAGCGTGTGGTCTTAAACTTTTTTTTCTTCGTGTGTGTGTGTGTGTGTGTGTGTGTGTGTGTGTGTGTGTGTGTGTGTGTGTGTGTGTGTGTGTGTGTGTGTGTTGGAGGGTATTGGGGTTTGAACTTAGGGCCTCACACTTGCTAGGCTCTAAAAGGGCCAAATTTATTACATAGCCCACATCCTAAACATTCATCTCATTCTTTTATCATTCTATCTGGTAAAATCTGAACTCTGTCTCTGCCTTACCTACCCTTTTTTTTTGGGGGGGGGGGTCTGGTCATGGGGCCTGAACTCGGCCTGGGCGCTGTCCCTCAGCTCTTCAGCTCAAGGCTAGCACTCTACCACTGAGCCACAGTGCCACTTCCGGCTTTTTTCTTTTTGCTTATGTGGTGCTGAGGAATTGAACCCAGGGCCTCATGCATGCAAGGCAAGCGCTCTACCACTGAGCCAACTTCCCAGCCCCTTACCTACCCTTTAGTAAGCAGCTTAGCCATACTGCTATGAACTGGGTGCTGGTGACTCATGCCTATAATCCCCACTACTTGAGAGGCTGAGGTAGGAAGGATGTCAGTTTGAGGTCAGCGCAGGCAAAAATGTTTGAGAGACCCCTTTCTCAACCAATAGCTAATCATAGTGGTATGTACCCATCATCCTGACTCAGTAGGAATTGTAAATGGGTGGATCCAGGTACATGCTGGGGCAGAAAGTGAGACCTTATCTGTAAAATAACCAGTGCACAAAGAGGGTGGTGGTAGAGGTTTGGCTCAGTGGTAGAGTGTCCACCTTACAAATGTAAGTCCTTGAGTTCAAACCCCAGTTACGCCCCCCCCCCCCCGCCACACACATATCACATATAAGTTGGTGCTACCATAAACTAATAGTCTATAATTATAGTGGTCAGCTTCCCCATCACTTGAAAGGCATTCATTCTTGCTGGGCGCTGGTGGCTCACATCTGTAATCCTAGCTACTCAGGAGGCTGAGATCTGAGGATCACGGTTCAAAGCCAGCCCTGGCAGGAAAGTCTGTGAAACTATCTCCAATAAACCACTAGAAAACTGGAAGTGGTGCTGTAGCTCAAATGATAGAGCACTCACCTTGAGTTGAAGAGCTGAGGGGACAGCACTCAGGCCCAGAGTTCAAGCGTCACAACTGACCCCCCCCAAAAAAAAAGCATTCATTCTTAAATTTAATAAGTGCACATTGTGTGTTAGGTACTACTAGGTTCTTGGGAAACATCAGTAATCAAAATAGACAAAGCTCCCTGCTCGTGGAGCTTACGTCATTTATTCTGTCTAAATTCATTCTACTTAGCAAACCCATCCTATTCAAAATCACTTTAAATCTTGTTGTCATAACTTAATTTCCTCTACCCCAGCAGTTGTGGAAGATCGCCACATCTCAGAGGAACTAGAGCTATCACATGGGACTTTTCATTATCAAAAACCATTGCAAACCTGGCGCTGGTGGATAACACCTGTAATCCTAGCTACTCAGGAAGCTGAGATCTGAGAATCAAGGTTCAGTGAGACTCTTATCACCAATTAAATACCAGAACCAGCCAGAAGTGGTCAAGTGGTAGAATGCTTTTATTGAGCAAAAAAGCTCAGGGACAGCACACAGGCCTTTAAGTTCAATCCTAGAACTGACAAACACACAAAACAAAAAAAATACACAATGTCACAGGGCTAGGGTATGGCTCAAGTTTGAGGCCCTGAGTTCAAACCCCATTACTGCCAAAAAAAAGAAAAGCAAGTAAACAAGCAAACATAAAATACCATTGTATATCTTCTTCCTTGTGCTAATTTATCATTTTTTAAAGTAGTTTTACCGAGGTGTTTCAGTTCAACCAACATGTCGGTTTATCCTTTTTTTTTTTTTGGCTGGTCCTAGGGCTTGAACTCAGTTTGTCCCTGAGCCTCTTTTACTTAAGTTGAGCACTTTGCCACTTGAGCCACAGTGCCACTTCTGGCTTTTTTGAGTAGTATATTGGAGATAAGAGTTTCACAGTTTCTTGCTTGGGCTGCCTTCCAACCATGATCCTCAGATCTCAGCCCCTTGAGTAGCTAGGATTACAGGCGTGAGCTTGAGTATAATACATCTTGATCAATGTCATCCTTTTATAGTTCTCTATCTCTCCCATCCTTTCTGCTATGGTTAGTGAAAAGTATTCCTCTGGGAAATCTTTGAGTCTCTCACGATGAGGTGCCCTTATCTGACATCTTCCATAGAGCATTTTTTTTCTACAAGCATCTTACATACAGCATCTTTTTTTCTCTCTCTTTCTTCCCAATTGGCTTTGAACTGGCAGTCCTTATTTTTATTGGCTCCCTCCCTCCCTCCCTCCCTCCCTTCCTTCCTTCCTTTCTTCCTTCCTTCCTTCCTTCCTTCCTCCCTCCCTCCCTCCCTCCCTTCTTTCCTTCCTTCCTTCCTTCCTTCCTTCCTTCCTTCCTTCCTTTTCTTCCTCCTCTCCCCTCTTCACCCCCCCTCAGTTCTTCAGCTCAAGGCGAGCACTCTACCACTTGAGCTACAGCGCCACTTCCGGTTTTCTGGTGGTTTATTGGAGATAGGAGTCTCACAGTCTCTCCTGCCCGGGCTGGCTTTGAACCACGATTCTCAGATCTCAGCCTCCTGAGTAGCTAGGATTACAGGCGTGAGCCACCAGTGCCCTGCTTGGTGGGGTTTTTTTTTTTGGTTGTAGTTTTGTTTTTGTTTTTGTCGGTCGTGGGGCCTGAACTCTGGGCCTGGGAGCTGTCCCTCAGCTCTTCAGCTGTAGACTAGTACCCTACCACTTGAGCCTCAGCCCCACTTCCAGCTTTTTCTGCTTATGTGGTGCTGAGGAATCGAACCCAGGGCCTCATGCAAGCAAGGCAAGCATTCTACCACTGAACCACCTTCCCAGCCCCGGTTGTAGTTTTTTGTACTAGCATTTGAGCTTAGGGCCTGGTGCTTGCTAGGCAGTTGCTCTACCACTTAAGCCATATTTTGTGCTTTAGTCACTTTCTACCCACCCTAGTCTTGTATTTTTTGCCTGGGGGCTGGCCTTGGACCATGATCCTTCTACCTACATCATATCTATGGTTACTGTTGAATATCAGTACGCCTTATCCCCCTCCCTCACTTCTAAAACTCTTAATCCTCCTGCTTTTGCTTGCTGAGTATTTGTATTTTTGTATTGTATTGCAGGTGCAAACCACCATTCCCAAGCTTTTTTTTCTTTTTCTTTAATATGGGTCTGTTATGTTTGAGGACAAGCTGGCCTCAACTTCTGGATTCAAGTGATCTTCTTGCCTCAGCCTTCTAAGTAGCTGAGACTACAAGTGCATGCCATCGGGTCCAGCTAAGATTTTCAAAGAAGAAAAAGGAAACATTTAATCCATTTTAAATATGTTTCAGAAAAAGAACACCAAGATTCATTAATCCAATGTAGAAACTTTATTATACGTATATAATGAATTCTTGCAACTTGCCTGAAAAGAGGAGAATGAGAATTAGGTCCCAGCCTCTCATTCTTTTCTTGTCTTTCAGCAGCAATACAGAGCGAAGAGGAGCAATGGGGGAGCATTTTACAGGTAAGTCCAGCCTGTTCAGTTCAGCGCTGTCAAGGGATAACCTTAATTTCTCCTTTCCAGGAGGATATCAGCTATTAGAACCCATTTTTCTTAGCAAACAAAATTCTTGGTGAGGAGAAACTCAAGGGAAGAAATCAGAAACTAGAATCTCAGTCTCTGCCTTGCCCATCCCTAGTATTGAGAGATTACCAGTCTGTTTTGTTTTTGCCCACTAGGTGGCGGTGTAAGATGATGTGAATTTACTATCTGGAGTTAGAGTTGGGGACTTGAACACTAGTTCCTGGCAGTGGGTCATGTCCTTTAATCCATCTTGCCATTCTTTCGGTTAGAGGATTGAGTCCATCACCACTTAGTGTTATTATTATTAAAAATACTTAGTATTTCCTGCCATTTTGCTGGGTTTCAGTGTTCAATTCTTTCCTATTCATCATTTATTTGCTTGTCTATTCATCTGATGGTATTTATTTTTCTCCCTACTTGTCATAGTTATGTTTATCTTGTCTCTGTATAGAAATTCTTGGAGTGTTTTCTGTAATGCTTATTTAGTATCATATATTGCTTTTGTTTTTATCATGAAAAATTTTTATTTATTCCTCAGCTATGAATGACAACTTTGGGCTGGGTAGATTAATCTAAATTGGCAGTCATTTACTTTCAGTGCTTCAAATACCATCATTTTGTAGGACAAAGAAAACAGATTCTGTTGGGGGTGTGGGTACTACCAAGATGTGGTTGAATTAATGAAGGTGAAAGAGGATGAATATAATACAAATAGATTGTCAGCAAGTATGAAAACAGAGCAAGCCAGGTGCTGGTGGCTCACACCTATAATCCCAGCTACTCAGGAAGCTGAGATCTCAGGTTTATGGTTCAAAACCATCCTGGGCAGGGAAGTCTATGAGACTCTTGTCTATAATTAGCCACCAAAAAGATCCAGAAGTGTAGCTGTGGCTCAAATAGCAGAGTATTATGCTTGAGTGGAGGAAAGCTAAGGGATAGTTCCTAGGCTCTGAACTCAAGCCACCAGTACCCATATTTTTTTTAAAAAGACATTTCAAAAAATTTTTTATTTGTATATTTATTACTTTTGGTGGTCCTGGGGTTTGAACTTGTTTTACTTAGCTGGGATTCTACCACTTAGGCCACCCAGAACCCCTGCCAGCGTTGCTGTTTGTTAGTTGTTTTTGTAGACTGACCTTGAACTACAACCCTCTGGATCTCAGCTTCTTGAGAAGCTAGAATTACCAGTATCCAGGTTAAAAAGGGAATCTAAAAATACTTCATATTATGTTGTAGAATGTTCTGTTTTCAAAATGAGTTTTTAATCATGATAGGATTGGATCTATTAAATGCAGTTTCTGTTTCCACTGAAATGTGTTTTTCCCCTTTCAGTCTATTGATATATCACGTGGATACAATATATCAATTCATTCCTTGGAGGCTGAGTATTTAACAAGCCTCAGGCTCAGGTGCTGTGAGTCAGTCTTGGTCAAGGAGGGTAGGACCTCTGGCATACAAGCCTTCAGAGTGCCTCAGTGGCCTGTAATGATGCCTCCATCAGGTGAGCCATAAATCCTCACTTCCTAAGAGCAACTCAGGTGGAGACCACTACTAAGCCTCCAGAGTGTGCTTCTACAGAGTGTTCCAGATCACCACCATGTGTCTCTGCCAGGTGTCTTGAGCAGCCACCTCTGGCACCTATGCACCATTGAGCTGCTTTCAGTGCGCAAACACAGACACCCCAATTTCAGGCACTTAAGCAGTAGGTTCCCAGGCTTTGAGCACTCAAACTGCACTGTTGATGTCCTAGGCTTCCAGTTTCCAAGCTGCGAGTCTGGGGCCTGTCAGATAGTTTCCTTCTTCTCAACCATCTCTTATGACCATCTTACATCTAGACTGTGAAAATTGTTTCAAGATTCCTTGAGCCTTAATTAGTCCTGTTTTTAGGCTCCCCAGTAAAACTCAGTCTCCAATAATAGGTAGTCTGTCAAGATGGCATCTTAACTATTGCCTTCCCAGATTGGGGAAGCTGATAGAATGCCTTTCTTCACCAACAATTTCTCTATAGTAATTGCTGTCTCATCCATCCCCATACTGGGATTAAGCCTGATTGAATTGGTAATCTGTTACCAGGGCTATTTTACCTTGAGTCTTCAGTGTCCCCATCTTCTCCTAAGGACCTAGGCACAGGCCTGGAACTCTCCTCACTGCTTTTCTTTTGTTGGCTTGGTTTCTTTGTGGTTGCCTTCATGCAACCTCCTTCATGGTTCCTGATCCTCTCTCTTGAGATTCTAGTCTTTTCAGTTACCAGAATCTTCTTGTTCATGGAGTCAAAAGTAAATGCTTCCAATTGCCATTTTTCCGTACTTCCCTTTCCTTCCCTTCCCTTCTTAGCTAGTCTTAATTACTTCCTTTTGTCTCCTTTCTCAGGGTTAACTTTGCTCTTCTTTTTCGTGTGCATGCATGCTGATCCTGGGGCTTGAACCAAAGGCCTGGGCACTGTCCCTGTTCCTGAGCTCTTTTTTGCTCAAGGCCAGAACCTTACCACTTCAGCCACAGCTCCACTTCTGTTTTTTGTTTTTTTAGTGGTTAATTGGATATAAATCTCCTAGACTTTCCTCCTGGGCTGGCTTCAAAACATGATCTTCAGATCTTAGCCTCCTGAGTAGCTAGGATTATAGGTGTGAGCTACTGACACCAGGCTTATTTTCTAGTTGTTGTTTTTAGATAAAAATTGTTTATTTGAGATGCTTCCTTTTTCTTGCATTTCTTGCATTTTCTTCCAATGTAGGCAGTTACAAATATACTTCTTATGTTGCATTCCACAAATTTGGTATGTTTTATTTACATCTTCATTCACATCTAAATATTTTGTAATTTTGTGATTTTTTTTGACCCATTGGTTATTTAGCAATGTTTCCTTTAGTTTTCATGTGTTGGTGCATTTCTTTTTTATTTTTGTTAGTCTTGGGCTTGAACTCAAGGCCTGGGCACTGTCCCTGAGCTTCTTTTGTTCAAGGCTAGCACTCTACCACAGAGTCACTTCTGTTTTTTTCTGTTTATGTGATACTGAGGAATTGAACCCAGGGCTCCACGGATGCTAGACAAGCATTTTACCACTAAGCCTGGTGTATTTCTTAAACTATTTCTAATTTCATTTCATGGTGGTCAGAGAACATTTCGTGATTTCAGTCCCTGTTCATTAATAATTGTTTTAGACCCTAATATTTGGTTAGCTTGAGAATATTCCATGTTGGTTTGGTGTGTGTGTGTGTGCCAGTTCTGGGGCTTAAACTCAGGGGCTGGGCACTGTTCCTGAGCTTTTGTGCTCTACTTTCCACTTATTCTTGTAATACCCCTGTTTTGACACTAGGAGGGACAGCCTCCTGAAAAAAGTACCTCAGGTAAAAGGTTGAGGATGAATGCTTTAGTGTCTCTATCCTAGGTTGAAAGGTGAGGCAGGAAGGTCACTGTGAAGCCAGTGCCCACCTCTGTGTGAAGCCAGGTCCAGCTGAAGGCAGCAGTCTTCATGGCAATGGGGACACAGAGTTCAGGAGACTATGGTGGTTGTGGCCATTTCCAGACATGCGGCTGTCATGCTGGGAGAAAAGTCAGCCCCAGGAGGACAGCCAGGCCGACAGCCCACAGACAGGCATTCCTGCAACCACAGGGCTCCTCTTTAACCAGACTCACAGAAAAGGATGAGGGCACACTGTGTATTGTCACTCAGGCTCTGAAGGCCAGGCTTGTTACAGCAGGGACAGACAGGCCAGATAGTATGACAGAATCCTAGCGGAAAAAAATGAAATTCAAGAAAACTAGCAACTAGGTTCTAGAAACTAGTCCCATGCCTTCCAAGGAGTCATGTCCTCAGCCAGGCCCTGACAGCAATGGGCCTAGGACTCCAAGAACTTCTACCTTTTTTGCTGTTCAAGCTTTATCTTTGGGAGTATATCTCCTACTAGAGGTGCTGGTCCTGGGGCAGGAACTGAAGGATATTTTCCTGCTCTGGCTGGCTTCAAACCTTGATCCTCAGACTTCAACCTCTTGAGGAGCTAGGATTATAAGTATGAGCCACTGGTGGAGCCTGGCTCCAAATGATTTCTTCCAATAGCTGAGTGGAGTGTTTTTTGTTGTGGTTTGGGTATGTGTTATGGAATTCCTAGGAGACTTGAGCTTCGAAAAGGTGAGAGTCCATTTCAGCTTATATTGGGGGCCTGCTTGCCTTCTCAGAGGTGGCCAGGATCCTGAAGAGAAGTTGACAGAGGCACTACGTACCTGCCCCCATCCCAGGTCATTGCTCCTGCTCAGATGCCATATTTTTAAAATACTTTATTTTATTCCATAATACTGTCATTACAAAAAAATACAAAAAAACTACTATAAAAACATTCAGGGGCTTGTCAAAGTGAGAAAACCTAAAGACACCACCCCAGGACCAGCTGAAGCAGTCTTCCCTCAGGTCCTTTACTATTTGACTTTTGTACAACTGAGGGAGTGGGGTGGAGTCACACAGGCATAAAAGGGCTGAAAAATCCTCACACAGCCTCCAAGAAGGGTAAGAAATAAGTAGTTTCACATACCACAAAAATGGGATTTGGAAGTTTGGGGTGGCTAGGCCCTGAGTTCAGAGGTATGGGGAGAAACCTGTGACCCTGAATCTCTTTGTGGGGAATAGCTGCCACCTGACCCCAAAGCCCTTTCCCTCCCTGATGAAGGCTGGGAGATGAGTCCTGCCCCAGCTCTTAGCCACAATGCCTCAGGCTCCCCTTCCCTTCCCTCTTCCCTCAGTCCTCAGTGCAGCAGGGAGGACAGAACCTCCAGCTCCATGGTGTATATAGGCTGGACAGCTGTTGGGGAGGCTGCTGAGGGTCAGTTCACCTCCTTGCCCCAAATGAAAGTGTCTCGTGCTCAATGGCCCTGTTCATGGGTTATGGACCTTCCCATCCTATCTCCTCTCCTCCTAGCTCCTGGAGAGGCACAGGCAGCTCTAGATGAGTGCTTCATATGTATGAATATATGTGCAATAACCTTGGACACTATGAACCTGGGGTAGGGGTAGGAGAGCAGTATCCTTTCCATCCTCTTCCTCCCTCAATGAAAGGAAGCCAAAGGGAGGGGAGATGAAAGGTATTAGCAAGGCTGAGAGGGGAGGAGGACATGCTATTTACAGGCATGGACAAGGAAACTATATCTTCAAGTAGCACTCAAGTCACTCTCCAGCCACTGTAGTGGGAACTGGATTCAAAGCTAGTGACATGAAAATTGACCCCTGGCCTGGGCTAGCTCTACCCACCTCCCTCCCACTTCCCCAGAGCAGCCCAGCTCTGAAAGGGGTCAGGGACAGGAACTTTTTCCTGAAAACCAGTGGCTTTTTTTTTCTTTTCTTTTCTTTTTTTCTTTTTTTTTTCTTTTGCATTTTAGGGAAAGTTGCCAGTGTCCAGTGGACATCAAACTGGGTGTACATGAGATGGGGTAAGTGTGGGGGTATTGCTGTGGTAGACTCTGGACTAGCAGGGGCAGAGCCTAGGAACAGGGTAAGTGCTGCTTAAGGATCTGTCGTGTCTGTGGTGTTAATCTGTCTGGAAATCGAACTTTGAACTCAACAATGAGGTCTCCCCGCTGAGTAGGCACCTTGGGGAAAGGAAGCCCCTCCCCACGGAGTCTCTTCACCGTGCCCGGCTTGATAACATCATTGCAGGGCAATGGTATCACTCGGCCATCAATGGTGGGAATGTTTACGGTGCAGCCACACAGCGCCTGGAGAAAATGAGGTGGAGAGTGAGGAAAAGTGGAAAAGAAGGAAAAAGATTGAAATGGGGGAAAGGAGTACCAAGACGGAAGGACACACACACACACACACACACACACACACACACACACTCACACACACACAACACTTGAACAGGTCCTTACCTCCTTGAGGCTGATCAGGGCACTGTAAAGCACATTGGTGCCATCTCGGCGAAAGTGTGCATGGGGCTTGTCTTTGAGCACAAAGACAATGTCAGCGGGGATGTTGTCGGGTGTGGCATCACCTTCTTTGGGGAAAGTGATCTTGGTGCCTTCCTTCCAGCCACGCTTAATGACAATGTGCAGGATTTTGTCCTCAGTACGCACAGTTCGCCCATCAGGGTTAAGGCGCCGCCTTGTGATCTTCATACGCTTGGTGGAGCCATGGTAGATCTCCTCCAGTGACACCCGTAGTTCATGCACCACAGGTGGGTCCTGCACCTTGCGCCGGGGGTACAGTGGTTCTGGAGCACGTCTTGGACCTCTACTCAGCCCATTGAAGCCAAAGCGGCCAAAGGCACCAAATGGGTCCTCATCTTCATCCACATCCATGTCATCAGGGTCAAAGCCACTGAAGGGTCTAGTGGAGCGGCTGCTGGCAAAGAAGATATCGAAGGGGTTGGAGCCACCGAAGAAGGAGGCAAAGGTGGCATGAGGGTCCCCATGAAAGGTGTAGTGAAAGGAGCCACTGGAGCCACCTGATGTACCACCGCCGGTCTTCAGGCCTAGAGGGGAGGAGAAGTTAAGGGCAGTGTGGTACATCCTGACCCCATCCCAGTCTCTTTCCCCTGACTGAGCTAGTGCTCAGTTCATGGGCCTAGAGAAAGAAGCAGCCCTTACCTCTTGCAGAGAGCCAGACTATATTTGTATGAAAGGCTTCTGGCAAGATTAATTTCTACTCTTAATCATTTATTTAAGAATAATATAGCTGGGTACTGGTGGCTCTCACCTGTAATCCTAGCTACTCAAAAGGCTGAGATCTGAGGATCATGGTTCAAAGCCAGCCCAGGCAGGAAAGTCCATAAAATCTTATCTCCAATTAACCACCAAAATCCAAAAGTGGAGCTGTGGCTCAAGTGTTAGAGCACTAACCTTGAGCAAAAAAACCTTAGGGACAGCACCCACATCTTGAGTTCAAGCCCAGGATCAGCACAATAAAAAGGAAAAGAAAAAAGGAATAATGTAGCTGGGCATGGTAGCACACACCTATTGGCATGTTACTGAGGCTAAAACAGGAGGATTGTGAGTTTAAGGCAAGCTTGGGCTATATAGTGAGACTGTGTCTCAATACAGCTGGGACACTAGTGGCTCATGTCAGTAATCCTTGCTACTTGAGAGGCTGAGAGCATTGTAGTTGGATGCCAGCCCAGACAAAAAAGTTTATAAGACCTTATCTAAAAAATAACCAGTAAAAAAAAAAAAAAATCAAAATAGGGTAGCTAGGCACTGGTGGCTCACACCTGTAATTCTAGCAACTCAGGAGGTTGAAATCTGAGAATTATGGTTTAAAGCCAGCCCAAGCAGCAAAGTCCATGAACCTCTTATTTTCAATTAACCAGCAAAAGGCAGGAAATGGAGCTGTGGCTTATGTGGTAGAGTGCCAGCCTTGAAAGAAAAAGCTAAGAGATATTTAAGCCCCAGTTCCAGCACACACAAAGAACAACAACAACAAAAAAAAACTCCAACAAAACAGAGCTGGTGATATTGCTCAAGTGGGAGGGTATCAGTCTAGCAATCATGAAGCCTGAGTTCAAACCCTAGTACTGTCAAGCCCCCAACACACCCCTCCCCCTTACAATACAACACAATAAAACAAGATTCATGTACATGTTGAGGTTCAAAGAAGCTGGGTTACCCAATAAAGTGAAAGAGCCAAGGCTAGAGATCCTAGAGGATGTGATTTTCAGTTTTATAATTGTTTCCACTTACTCATGGCCTAGACACGTCTCATAAGGCCTTGAGTGGCTAGCTTAGTATCACATTACAAGTCACACCTGGCTCCCAAATCTCTATTTCCAAAGGCACATAGGGCAAGGAGCAATCAAACATGATTTGTCAGGCTGGGTAAGTGGCTCAGTGGTACAGTGCTTGCCTTGCATGCATGAGGCCCTGGGTTCGATTCCTCAGCACCACATAAGCAGGAAAAAAAAAGCCAGAAGTGGCGGTGTGGCTCAAGTGGTAGAGTGCTAGCCTTGAGCTGAACAGCTGAGCGAACGGCTGAGCGACAGTGCCCATGCCCAGAGTTCAGGCCCCTACGACTGGACAAAATAGTGCTTACTCTTTTCCTGATTGCCAAAATGGGAAATCATAAGAACTAAAAAAACAAAAAAACAAAACAGGAAAGCTCATTAACTTGGAGATGAGGAGCAGGTTTTTTGTTTTTTTTGGGGGGGGGAGGGGGGTCTGGTCAGGGGGCCTGAACTCTGGGCCTGGGCCTGGGCACTGTCCCTCAGCTCTTTAGCTCAAGGCTAGTGCTCTACCACTTGAGCCACAGCACCACTGCCGGTTTTTCTGCTTATGTGGTGCTGAGGAATTGAACCCAGGACCTCATGCATGCAAGGCAAGTGTTCTACCACTGAGCCACCTTCCCAGCCCCAAGGAGCAGCTTTTTTTAGAAAAAGTTTTCAAAAACTTTATTTCTATACTATCTGAAAGTGTCATTCGTTAAGTTATATATTAACTATAGCATTACTGGGATTAAAGCTCCTTGGAGTTACACAATGCTACATCCTGTACCTCACACACCTAAAGTTAGGCAACCTCTAGGTATCAATGGTCTGGAACCTTAAGGTGGTAACCCCAGTTGCTCTCTCTGGAGTCAGGTCCTATTAAGGAATTCAGATTCTGGATAATACCTTAACAAATGTGGTAGTGGTGATGATGGGAATAGTAGGGGTTGTAGAGAAGAGATTAATACTGAGAATTGATCCAGAATATATATATATATATATATATATATATATATATATATATATATATATATATATATATATATATATATATATATATATATATATATGTATATATATATACACATACACACACACACACATATATATATACACACACACATATACATGCCTCATACATATTAGGCAAGTACTCTTAACACTGAGCCATAATTTCTAGCCTTGAGACATTTTATCTAGAATTTCAATTGGCCATAGAAGCCTGAGTTTAAATTAGTTTCTTATTTTCTGGGACCAAAGGGAAGATTTAGGTTTAATCAGAGAGGTCAAGCGGCAGGCAGTTTAAGGACTGGTGGCAGTAGCTTCTTTACTGTTCAGGATTTAGCATATATTCTCTGTCTCTATTGAGCTGATTATGAAGCAAGTTCAGGAAGCTGGGAAGAACTCTCAGAGGGACAGAGGGAGGTTAACTGATAATGACAAGAGGGAGTAATTCTCACTGTGGGGATTCCTGTTCTACCACCACCCCCTTTCCAAGCTTGGAACAGCTTGTTCCAAACCAGAGTTGCACATACTCTGTGTGCACAATTGTTCTGGCTAGCTATTGAGGAGGGAGCAGGGTGGACAGAAATATAAGCAATATTTTCAAGGCTGTTCTTTCTCCCCCAGGCTCTAGAGGTACTCCTAAGTCCACGGTGCATCCTCAGAGCCTTCTTGGGATAGGGATCTGAAACATAACAATATCCAGGCCAAAGGTCTAAAGTGTTGCCTTTCACTTAGGCTTGATCAGAAAGGAGGGGAGAAGTTTCAGAGGAAAAGGAAAAGGGCCAGCATCCCCTTTTGTAAACAAAGATGAGGCTGAGGAGGAATGAGTGCAATTCTGAGACAGGTCACATGGAGGCCTGGTGTCTGCATTGCTTCCCTTTTTCCCCACCCCTACACTCCCCATTCTTCTATCACAGAAACACTTCCTAGCTGGAGAATGCTGGGGATTCCAGCAGCTACCTGGTGTGGGAGTTGGCAAGTGTAGGACTCAGCGGGAGAAAAATGGATCCAGCTACCAGCATGAAGAATAAGAAGAGGGAGGTGGGAGGACTGGGGCGAACAGAGGACAGAATCAGAGGAGAAAGGAAAGAACATTTTTTGTGTGTGTGTTCTGCTTTGCTTTGTGTCGGGTACATTACATATCATTAGCCTATTTCATTTTGAGGATAGAGTAGAGAGAATGAAGAAGAGAGGAATGTGAAAGAAAGGTGGATGTCACTGAGGAGGAAGGATAGTTCTCCCAGGAAGGAGAGTCCTCAGCTGTGACAATGTCTCTTAATATAGCCTGACAGGTGCCTGTAGCTGGCGGGTGGCAGGCAGCCCTGAGGGGCAGGCCCAGAATTAGCAGCTACATCATGCCCGTGGGATGTGCTGGGAGGGGCTACCCTCTTAAGAGGCTTTATTTGGGCCTTTCCTGCTGCCTGCCTTGTGCGTGGCCACTGCTGCCCCAGGGAGGGGGTAAGATGCCAGCAGCAGTTCCTATTCTTCTCTTGGATCCCTGCCACTTCCTCTAGGAGGTGAAACTCCACCTCTGTTCTACTGGCTTCAGTGGACAGGGATGGGGGAAGGAATAGGACAACCATTTCCACTCAGAGCGCTGGTGGTTAATTCCCAGGCTGCTTAAGGGCCAGACTTTTATGCTGATGAATGTAAATGCTCTGTCCTCAGCCACAGGCTCCCTCTCATCAACCTTTCCCATCAGCCAATGGAACTGCAGGGACTTAAGACAGGACTAATAAGGCTGAGAAGGAAAGGAGGAGGAGAAAGGCTTCTGGCTCTGGCTTCAAATCTCTCTAAGGCCTGAACTTGAGGGGGATATGAAGAAGTAAGCCAAGTAGTGAGTAGTCTCTTCTATGATCATTTGCCTCCCTCACCCCTCCTCTGCCTCAGTTTCTTTCTATGGGAACTGGTTTGCCCGGGGCTTCAGACAAACACAGGGGTCTCAGATGAAGCTGCACTGCAGCCCTCTTACCTTCCTCCCCGTACTGGTCATAAAGGCTCCGTTTCTTAGGGTCACTCAGCACATCATAGGCCTCTGCAATCTCCTTAAACTTCTCTTCAGCATTGGGTTCTTTGTTCTTGTCTGGGTGGTACTTCAAGGCCATCTTCCGGTAGGCTTTCTTGATCTCATCCTCGTTGGCCCCTGATGGGATCCCAAGAATCTTGTAATAATCTTTTCCCATCACAGCCACTGGACCGGTGCTGGTCTCCTTGTTTCTGAAAGAAACCCAGGGCCAATCCTTGGTGCCCCTGTCCTCTACTACCTAGCCCTGTTCTTATTGAACCTGTACTCCCTAAATGATGTGATCGTTAGCAGGCCATGCCTGTTCTGTGGGTCTCTGTCTTCTGATTTATAAAATGAAAGCTTTGGACTAGATGATTTCCAGCTCTGACATCTTAGGATTCAGAGCTTCCTTCCTCAGCTCCTGGGCATTTCTCAGCAGAAAGCTGAAGGCTGTGGCTCAGTCCCTGGGCTAGGTAGAGGCCCAGGCCCTTTGGCCAGACTGAGGACCCTCGAGAGGCCTTTCCTAGTGAAGTGGCACTGTGGACTGACAGACTCATGTACAGAAGCTGGAGAAGGTCAGTGTGCTGGGTGAGGTCACCTGAGCTTCACAGTCTCCTACGCCACACCTCAGGCATGGTGCCCAGGCTGAGGACAGCTGGGGCAATGGCCCAGGACTGGGTACAGGCCTGGGTCTTCGGCCAGCTGTCTTAGCCAGACAGGCTGAGTCAGGGTATGGTTGTTTTGGATTGGAGACCCCAGGCCTCCCTGCCCCTACCCCCCAGGCTAGGCTAAGCCTCACATGTGACTCAGATCACAGGATGACTCACTTTTTGGAAACTGCTGTTTTTAACGCCCTCATTAGCAGGGGGTGACTTGGTCTTTACCTCAACCAGGGCAACAGTTGCCTTTACTCATTTCTCACTGTCTACACACAAAATTGTATGAACTTGTCTTTGCTGCCTAAGCACCAGTATAGTGAATAAAAGCATCTGGGAGCTAGTGCCTTATTCAACTTTAGTTGCTATGAGATAGTTGGGTACTAACCACTATTATTTCCTACATCTTCTCTGCAATTCCTTTCCTTTCTGCCCCTGTGAGTTAGGATCTGTCCCAATGCTAGACCCACTCTCCCTTGATAACCTCTTCTAAGTGGGGGGGTGATGGGCAGCTGTTAAATGAAAAAGATTCTTCCACTCTAATCTTCTCATCAATGCATTGTACAGGATGTGAAGGAAAGGGGATGTTGCCTATATCCAGCCCAATTTCCGGAAATGGCCAGAAGCCATTTTTTTTTCTCTTTTAGCCCTTCTGAGGTATAGCAATTCTGTTCCAAAGCTGGGAGAACCAGAATCTTTCTAGCAATATCTGGGCTGGCAGCCACAGCTGATCCTGCTTTTCTGCCTGTGACTGCTGCACAGCAGTTGGGTGAGAGCTGTGATTATTAAGGAGGTTGCCTCTAAGGCCCTAGGTAGGTAGAGACAATGACCCTAGCTCCTGCTCCCACAATGCCTGCTGCAGGTGGCTAGGTTGACTCATGGTACTGGGAGTCACCTCACTCTGACGAAGAGAATGTACCATAAAGGCGGGTACTCCCCCATCTCCCCACACCAGTATGTCATGCCTGTGGGGGAGACTGGAGTTGGGGGAGGCAAAGAAGAAAGAGCATCTGGGGGAGAGCAGCCATTTTCGGAAGCAGCAGTAAAAGCTGTCTGAGAGGGAGCTCGGGTGGTCTGCCATCTCTGCCCCCACAGAGAGAGAACTGGATAGGAACCCTAGCATACGAACAGGATGCCCAGTGAACCCCAGCAGCTTCTGGGGTTCAGACAAGTGGAACAGCTCACCAGTCTACCCACCCTTCTTTTGCTGACCCTGCATTACCTCTTCACCCAGCCAGCTTCCTCCCTGCACCCACCTGCTAGCTATTATAAACTCATAATTCTCTTGCCTCCACAGACCCAGGGCAAACTCAGACCTGCCTCTTTTTCCTCCTTCTCCTTTCCAACCCTCCCTCCCTCCCTACAAGCCACGTGGTGGAATGACAAAGGATCCCCATGGCATGGCACTGCCTTTGATGAAGAATGAGGAGGATGCTAATGTAAAGACAGGAATGGAAAATAGGGCAACATGGCAAGAGGAATTGTCAGAAGAACAGGCAGGGGAGATGCTTGATATAGAAAATGAGGTGCTGATGGAAGGGGATGAGAGATGACAAATGTAAATGGCCGAGGTGGAAAACCAGTTATTGAAGGGGGGAGTGGGAGCACTGTAGGGATTTGGAACACTGTAGATGTTTGTGGAAAAGAGGGTTTGAGGAATGATGAATGATAAGGGGTACCATTCATTCAAATATCTGGGTGGAGCGTGCATGTAATTGATGAGATGAAGATGGGATGGAGGAAGCAAGTAGACAATGGAGGGCATAGCTGAGGTGGAGAAATTGACTTGGGATGGGTATGAGTGCCCTTCTCAAGAGGGACTTACCGAAACTTTACAAACCCATTCAGCGTCCACGCTCGAAGTTTTAAGGGCTCCAGCTGAATTTTAAACATCAAGCTGGCTAAGAAGTCTTCTCCCCAGAAGTGTGGGAAGCTCCGGAAAGCTCCTCGAGCCTGTAGTGGGGGTGCTGCTGGGGGTGGGCAGGAGAGCACTGTGCGCTTAAACATGCCCAGCCAAGCCCCTCACCTCTGATCGCTCCAGCGGAGCCTGCTTGGGACGCTGCAGTTCTGGACGCCACCTCCTCAGATTCTCAGAGGCCCTTGCCCCAGCAAGGCCTGTCTGGTGCTCCAGGAGCTCAGGAGCCGGACCTGATCCCCACGTGCCGAGAGTGAAGGGAGAGAGAGGGTCCAGCGGCCACCTGCTCTCCAGTGCAGCCGTGCCTGGCTGGCTGTGCGTGGCTGTATGGCAAGGTGACAGGGAGTCTGGGAGTGTGCTCGTAAGTGGCAGTGTGTGTACCTGTGACAGGGGGGATTGTGAGGGCCTCCGAGCTCCTCTCGCCAATCTCCGGGGAGGACCCAAGCCCAATCCGCGAGAAGCTACTCAATGAAGTCACTGACGGGGAGTCTCCTCCCCCGCAGAGGGGCGGGGAGGGGAGGGGCGGAGCAGACCCAGCCGGGCCGGGACAAAAGGCGCGGGGAGCAGAGGCGAAGAGGGGAAGGGGAGGGGAGGGGGCTTGGGCGGGGGAGGGGGGTCGGTGATGTCACCGGAGCTGACTGGCCGTCCGGCTCAGAAACGCCTACGCCAGCCCCAACCCGATCCGACCCGACCCGACCCGACCCGACCCGGCGGACACGCCGGCAACCGGTACAGCCCGGCCCGGCCGCGGACACCCAGCATCTTCCCGCCCCCGAGTTCCCCAGCCCCCGCACCCTGGCAGCAGAAAAGGCGACGGGGCCCTCGGTGTCCCAACCCCCGACAAGACCCCTGGCTTCTCGACGCCCCGCTCCCGGGACCCCTGAGTCCTGGCTAGGCGCCCTCACCGGTGAGGAGCTGCGGGCGTCGCCGCGGTCCGTCAGATAGCCGCTGCCCCCTCCCCCGGCTCCGGCTCCACCGCCTTCACTCGGGACAGGAGTCGCCTGCCCGCCGGCCGCAGACAGCGGGACCGGGAGCCCGCCCGCGGCTCCGCCTCGGCGCCGCCCATTGCGCTGTCTGCCTGTCACTCAGCTCAGCCTCTACTGTGATTGGGCATTTTTCAACGAGCGGCTCGGCGGTAGCCGCCCCTTCTCCGCCCCTGTCACCCGGCCACACAGCTCATATTCCGGGCAGTGATTGGTGTGGGTGTGATTGGTGCCCTTTGGGATCAATCAACCACACCTCTTCGCCATCTCCCTGTGTAATTGGTGAGAAGGGCAGAGTGTGGCCACACCACGCGCCCTTTGATTTTATTGGTTCGTCTCTGGGACGGGGGCAACTATATTAGTCCAATCTGCGGTTTGAGAAGGTGGGACGTACTGGCCACCACTTGAATCCAGGGAGAACCTTCTGGAACCCATGCAACGTCAAAGGCAGCCTTAAAGGAAAACTGCGCCCACCAGTTGGCTGTGACACTAGAATTTCTTTCCATTTTGGAGAGTAAGAGAGGAAAGGAGAGAGAGAGCGAGAGGGAGAGAGAGAGAGGGATGGATAGAGAGAGAGAGAGAGAGAGAGACAGACAGACAGACAGACAGACAGACAGACAGAGACGACAGCGAGAAAGAATAGTGCACTCTGGGAGGTGTAGTCCCTATACCAGAGCCAGAAGGTCACCCGATATTACTTTCTGCTCTTCCATCCAATTGTGAATCAACTTCCACACCTGACTTGAGTTAGTTTTACTTTGCCTTGAGCTGGAGCTGACCTGACTTGACCTAAAAATCTCAAAATATAGCTCGATGGACAATTTTAAGTACCCTTGTGGTCTTCTTGTCCTGTCCCAGGTACCTGTCCCCAGGCCTGGCACCTCCATGATTCTTTCCAACTCCTCTTTCTTTCCTCTACATGATTCTGTCATCCTAGCTTCCAAATGAGCAGCCTCCTCTCAGTGATTTACCGGTCCCTCTTGTAATCAGTCTTATCCTCTTCTTTCCCCTTGTCTAATGTCTCTCCACTTTTGTCTTGTCCCTATAGCCTCCTGTCTGTACCCCATTATTCTCTCTCATCCTAAATCCTTCATCTACATCTGTGATCTCCTTATTATAGCTCTCCTTAAACCCTTCATCTTGGCAACCCATGACCCCCTTTCTTAACACCTTCAGCCCCTCCCTTCGTCATTAAATCATTAGATCTCAGCCCTAGTGTCCCTGATGCTCAGAGCAAGCAGGGCTGCGGAGGCGGCTGCCAGCGGAAGCCGCCGCTCCAGCAGACACGGAGCCTGGCGCCCACATTACTGTCTCCCAGGCCCATCTGTGCTGGAGGGAACGGGGGTAGGGAGGGGGTAATCTGGGGGTGAAGAGGGGGAGGGGGTTCGATGACATAAAAAGCCTGAGAAGAAGCTCTCAGTTGCCTCCTTCTTTGCTGGTTCTCAGAGTTTAGATGCCGTTGAGGTCATGTGAGCTGGTCAGAGGTGTAAACTGAGGCTTTGGAGTATTTAGGCCACAGCATAGAGCAGGAAAGGGGCTTTAGGGGTCCTGGGATTGGGGTCTGCATATCCTTCATTACCTACCGCCTTTCCAGTACTCACTACAGGGCTTCTAAGTAGAGTTACAAATTTAAAGTAAGGAAGAGAATTAGGGTAAGACGATGATGAGAAGGGGGGTAGAGGGTTGAAGAGGGAGGGGAGATGGAGTGATCAGCATGGAGGTAAAGGGGATATGGAGCTGTGGGGAGGTGGGATGGGGAATGGAGAGAGAAAGGGAAATCAGGTGGGAGGTAAAGAGCAGGGAGGGAATGAGGAGATGAAAAGGAAGAGTGAGGTCAAGGGGTAAAGGGGAGGTAGCCTGAGCAGCAAAGCCATGGGACAGGAAGAATGAAAAGGGAAGAGAGTGGCCGTGATAGAATGGAGTAGCGTGGCATGGAGGTGTTGAGGGGCCCAGAACTGATGCTGGCTCCGCAGGTCTGGGGCTTTCACTCCCCCTCCTCCTGACTTGGGACAAGGGCTGTGGGAGGCTCTGCTTCTTCCTATTGCAGTTCTGGCTTTGGCCTCCCCCAGCTTTGCCTGTGCCAACATAGAGGCAGAATTTAGTCACCATCCCTTACCTGGCCCCTGTTAATGCTAAAATGTAGACTTGGACCTTTGAGGGTCCAGGGTTGTACCCTCAGGGGTTGGTAGCCCTCTGTCTCACTGTGCTGGGCATCATATGTGTGAGGAACCATGATGCACAGTGTAGCATTGTCTGTTAGAATGTAGAGTCGGACTTGACCTTGTGAGGTTACTTACCACACCCGTGTCTCATTTTGCTCCTTGTAGATGGGAATAGGCAACAGCAATACCTCATTGGGTTGTTATGAGTTAACACATGTAATATACTTAGTTCTAAGCTTGGCATGTAGGTAATACTCAACCAAGTTAACTCTTGGTGTTCACAGATATCTGAGTATATGAATGTGTCTACAACTGTGTGAGTTTGGGAGTTATTTATACTGTTGCATTTGTGATTCAGTTTGTGAGTGAGAGTGCATCTGTATAATCATTCTTGTATGGTAGTAAGCTTGATTCTGTGTCATTTGCCATAGGTATGTGATTTTTGTGTCAGCATGCATGTGTGATTATATGGCTGTGCAGGCATGTGTCTACATGACAAAGAGTTGATAGTGTGTCTGTTAAGATGTTAACATCATGTTTGCCAGTATATGCCCGCATCTATGAGCATGTCAGCTCCAAACACCTCCACTCACCCTCCCTCCCATGGAGACGTCATAACCCTAGGTGTCCCTCATTTCCTCACCCTGAGAGAACCGGAACCTGTGGGCAGGGGCGGGGGTGGGTGCCAGTGAGGAGGTGTTTAGACAGGAGCACATGTTCCCTCCCAGACTGTGTATGGGAGGGGGAGGCTCCTCTCTTGCACACATCCCAAAGCCTCCTGAGGAAGTGCTCTCCCCCAGCCTGTTCTCAGTTCCCTGTCTTGTCACCATGGCAGCAGTTGCCAGGGGCTCCCATGGTTGCTAAGATCTGGGTGTGGGAGGCTGCCAGGTCCTGTTGCCAGTAGAAACAGGATCCTGGAGGGAAGACTACCCCCACAGCTGCCAGCTAGCTCTATGCAGCAACTGGCTAGCTCTTCGGCCTCTTCTCTTCCCAAATTGTACCTATGATTTATATATGGTAGTACCAGAGAGGCTTTAATAGGAAGCTAGAACTACAATACTGAGATCTACTTTCTAAAGAGAAAAAGGGTTCTTCAGTCTGCCCATTGCCATCTTTTAAAGTTAGCAGGTATTTTGAAATAGCAACTCCTTGTTCTGCCCCTCATCCCTTCTACTTCTCCCTTGGACAGTATTCCTGTTTGATTTCTGCAGTGACTGGATGCTCATTACCTGATACTTCCATGTAGTCCTGGGAATGCTACGTTAATCTATTACTTTGAATGCAGACTGATTCCTTCCTATGGCCAGACCCTTGGCATCTCACCTGATACATACTTCATGCTGATATCTGAGTCTAGTATTTAGTCCCACAGTGAGTCCAAACTTTGGCATCAATTGAGACACTGACTCTGGTTAGATTCCTGGTCAAAACAGTTCCCCCAATTCAGCCTTAGCCTAAGCCCCTTTTCCTAGGCATGACTAAACCCTGATGTTGAAACCAGATCCTTGAATTCATCATAAGATTCAATTCTGATTTTCAGGCTGAGTACTGACTAGGGGTCTAACTCACTGTTAACTTGTTGGCTTCTTCCATGTTCTGAACCTACACTAATTAGAACCATTTTATTTAAAGGGGTTACTTTTTGCTTTGGAATGAGACAGCAGTGCTAGGGATGACCAGCAGAGGGCAAACCACATCAGGTTCCACTGGCAAACTTCCAAAAACTCACCTGTGAACTAATGAAATTGAAATTCTCAAGTCTTAAATGCCAAAACCTTAGGGTCATGTATTTTCTTTTTCTTTTATCAGTTGTGGGGCTTGAACTCAGAGCCTGGGCACTGTCCCAGAACTTTTCTGCTCAAGGCTAGTGTTCTACCACTTTGAACCACGGTGACACTTCTGGTTTTCTGGTGATTAATTGGAGATAAGAGTCTCACAGAGTTTCTTGCCTGGGAAGGCTTTAAACTGTGATCCTCAGATCTTAGCCTCCTGAGTAGTTAGGCTTTCAGGCATGAGCCACCAGTGCCAGGCTATGTGTTTCCTAAAGCTATAGGTTTTCTTCCTGTAGCTTATACCAGCTCAGGGCTAGAAATGGGTGAGGAGGTGCTTAATTGTTGATTGGGATCTCAGATCTCAAGAAGACTTAATATTTGGTAATGTATCTAATTTCCAACTCAACAGTTCTGTCACACAAATATACAGCCTCACACCTCTCCTTGGCATCTAGTTTTTGTTTTTTGTTTGTTTTTGCTCCATTAAGCAGAAATCTGCCTTTCTATAGCATCCACCTTCCATCTTAGTGCTGGACACATTAACCTCATGAGCCCCATCTACCAAATGTTGGGCATTTGCATCCCTTATGCCTGTGATCTCAGGATTCATGCCTTTGTGAGTTTCCCCAATGCTGTATTTGAATCTAGCCACTAGGATCATGTTTCTTTCACAGGTTTTGGTTTGTGGTGCCTGGCACTAGTTTTTCTCAGAAGTGCTGGTGTAGCTATAAACAAGACAAACTGCTTTTCTTCTCTGATGCTGAACTTCTTTTCTTGTAGTCACAGATTATATCGATTCACTTTCTGGTAGCCACCTCATGCAGTTCACTTAAACAACTCTCTCTCTCTCTCTCTCTCTCTCTCTCTCTCTCTCTCTCTCTCTCTCTCTCTCTCTCTCTCTCTCTCTCTCCTCCTTCTCCCTCCCTCTCTCTCTCCTGAACTACCAAATCACCTGCTATAATTTTGAAAGACAAAAAATATTTGAAATAAATTAAGTGAAAGACATTTTGATGATACCATCTGAATTTTAGGGCAAGCTTGCTTGATGTTTACATAAGAAAGAGACAAAGAAGGACTGAAAGTCTCCTCCTGGCTTGTCTGTGACTTCAGCACTGTGGACAGAGGCCACTTGGTGGTACCCCCGCAATGCTTGCAACTGTGGATTGTAAAAGATGACACAATTTCAGATGGAAGAGAAATCTTGGTGCTCACCCAGGCCCTCCCTTCTCCTTTTACCAGTCTCATTCTATCCTCACTCAACTACTAGTTTAGAGGGCAAAAAGGACAGGGATTGTTCTTCAGATTTTTATGGATGAAACACAGGTTCAGCAAAGTCAAACTCTAAGCAACCCTTGAAATAAATGGGGTGGAGAGAGAACATGAATGTCTCCATTTTAGAAAATTTAGCAGCCACTGTCTCCTTTTGGGGAATTCTTTTCCCTAAAGTGAATGCACTTGAACCAGGGAAGGAGAGAATGTGTGGAAGTGTGTGTAGCTGAGACTCCAGGCTAGCTTTGCTGGACATCGTAGCTGATGGAAGGAATGGTGCTAGGAGAAACTAAAGCTTCAGTCAGGATGCTGAGGGTAGGGAAATCTTGTTCTGGTCCACCAAGGTTCATGACTCTGTTTTCTACCCCACTGCACTAAACCTGTAGACAAGGAGAAAGGGCCAGTGTAAAGTCATTGAGCTATCTCTGAGTCTGATTGGTTCCCCAACCCACATGAAAAAACCCCAGGGAGGAGAGCTTTGGGAGCTCAGGGAGCAAGTGGGGTAAGGTGTGCATTTAGTACATCATCTAGGATGACTACAGACCTCAACACCTGTTTAGGTCTTTTCCCAAAGTGGAAGGGGAGGTGCTAGACCACCTGCAACAGTTCCCTTAAGGTGCACTTTGACAGGCAGCACAATGAAGTGACAAAGCACATGGGTGCTGAAGGCAAACTAGCTAGTTCCCTCCCTTTCTAGATGTGAAGATGTGGCACTGGGAAATACAGCATCTGTTCCTCACCCGAGGAATGTAGCCTTGATTACTTTTCTTACCTGTAATACAAATCTGATAGGTTTTTCCATTCCAGTTTTTTAGTGCTAAAGTTTGAACCCAGGGCTTTGTGCATGCTGTACAACTGAGCTACACCTCAAGATTCCTCTTAGGGTTGAAGTTTATTTATATGAAGCACTAAGGACTTCTTAATGCATAATAAGTGCTCCAAAATATTCACAATTACTTGTACTTGGGACATCTGTCGCTTTGGAGGTTGTGTCAGATCCATATTGTGTGTGTGTGTGTGTGTGTGTGTGTGTGTATGTGTGTGTGTTATACTGGGCTTTGAGCTCAGGGACTTGTGCTTTTACTTGGTTTGCTTGCTCATGGCTAGTGCTCTACCTCTTGTGCCCCCCACACCCCTGGTCTAGATCTATAGCTTAGAAGTGCTTCTGCTACAGGGTCTGGCTGTTCTCATCAAATAAAGCCATGAAAGGGGATTTCATAGTCCTCCAAATGAGTTTCCAGACCTACTATATCATTGTAAAACAATTATGAAAATGGGGAGGAAACTCTCAGGCTAAGGAACTCCTAGACTAGGAGAAAAAAGTCCACTAGTGTCCCTACTTTGCAGCTCATCAGGAACCGGAAGAAGTGTCTAAAACAGCTCCTAAGGATTCTTTTAACTCCAATTTTCTGCATGCTGAGCAAAAAATGTTTCTATTTCTCTATACTTTAACTGTTTTACTAAAACAAAACCTTGCTAAAACTTAAAAAACCATCTGGCCCTTGGTAAGGAGAGGGACAATACATAGCAAATGCACTGGGAAACCTCTTTCTCAGTTTAACAGCTATGACCCCTTCCTTAAGAGCCCCTCACTTTCTGTACCTGTGGTTGATACAAAGATAGCTGAAACTTTATCTGTATGTGTGGTGCCCCCTAGACACAGCTATCACCTGACTCTTAGGAAGGGCAGGGTCAAGAAAGTTCTAGAAAGAGAGCCACAGTTGCATTATGTCCTTGGATGCCACAGTGGCCTGACTTATCTGCAGACCCAGAAATGAGCCAATGAAGGAAAACCACAGAAAAATCAGAAATAGCATCACAATCTCTTTATTATGATTTCTGCTATGCCCAGCCTCTGGGAGCTCCTTCTTGGAGTACAGTGAAGGCTGAGCCACAGGGAGGAACATGCAGCTGTAGATGAGACAGGCATGGGGACATTCCCCTCAGCTTTCTGTCCTTACCTTCTGCAGAAAAGTACATGGGAAGGGCCTGAGAGACCAGAGGACAGTGGATTCTCCGTTATTTGAGCATTCTCAGCTCCACCTACCCCAGCATGTGCTTGACTGGAAGACAGGTCATAGCTATCCCATAACAACTAGAAGTTAAGTCTGAAGGCCTTTGTTCATCCTGGGTATGGAAAGACCAATCCAATGACATACAGGCTGGAATATGATTGAGCTGATTAGTCATTGGTCCAGATGAGAAATGACCCTCTTTTCCATGCTTTGCATCACTCCCAGAAGGAAGTAGCTTTTCCTTAGTGTTGGTCTATAACCTGTTCATTTTTTTCAGGGTTGCCAAAAATAGGGGTAGCAAGAAAGCAACAGCAGAGAACTGCCCAACCTCATCTAATTTCAGGATTGGGCTGTTAGGAATCAGCATGATACACTGGTAACATTCACTCAAGGAAATCTATGTTTTCTGGACTTAGCCAGTGGCCCAGAGAAATATCCTGGGCAAATTCAAACTAAATGGCAAGGGGAAAGTACCAGTTTTATTCCACTGTTACTAGTGGGTTAAAAAGGGACAATTATTACAGGATGTCCTGAAATTCTGGCATGAAGGCTGTTCTGCCTTCCAATGCCAAGTACAGACCTGTCATGCACGACATATGACATTTTAACCAACAATGGATCGAATTTGATGGTAGTCCCACCACAGCTGTGTTAGTATTGTGTAACTACATGCTATGATATTTGAACTATGAAGAAATTGCCTAATGACACAGTTCTCAGACTATATCACAGATTAGGTAGTGCATGGCTATGTATCTGCCTCTACCCTGCTGGTCTGAGGGGGACATACCTGGAGGAACATTAGAGCTTGCTACTAGTTTTGTGCTGCCTATGTTATTCTTGGCTCTGGAGTGGTCCTGGCTGACCTTGTCCCTTCTCAACGGCTTCTGCTGAACCTCTTAGCTTTAGGGCTTCTTGGCACCAGTCCCATTTAACTGTGATGCCTGCAACAGCTGAAGTTGTGCTTTGAGCTAAGAGGCACAGACACACTCTTGGGGCTTACTCCCCAGTAGAAGTGCCCTCTTTCCAGGCAGTTTGATTCTGTGCTTTCTATATTGGTAATAGAAGTGGGGGGAACCCCAAGACTTGGCCACTTAACCTAGGCCAGGATGACCTCCTATAGGGAGCACCATGGCCAGAGATAAGCAGGTGTCTGCCCTGCCAGCCCATTGCTTGGGCGGAGGGTAGAAAGAGGCAATATTTTCATGGCTTCTGCTACAGCTATCCTCAAATGAAGAGCACTTGAGAGCTGGATCAGTACTTAGGAGTGGGAAAACTGGGGTACCATGGGGACCACTGCTCAAATGTTCTGTTGGGAAGGATGATCTCAGGAGAGGAAGCCAAGGAGCAGACCTGGAGATGTAATATGGCCATAGCAGCTCCCTCAGTGACCCTGTCCCTGCAATCTGTCATGCCATGCAGATACACTTTATTTAATCTGAATGAGAAGAAGATGGGCATGAAAAAATAGGCTTATGGTAAGAGGTCTTGAGAGGAGTCTACGTGTAACCCAAGTCTCCATTGATTGGAGGTTGAGGCAAGTGGTGCTTGGGAAAGCACTGATCTCAATTTTCAGCAGCCAAGAGGAAAAGACTGAATATTTTTCTCATACTCTATTATAGCCAGTCATTAATTTTTGTACTTGGCAGAATTTTAGACAGACACAGTGACGGAGAGGCTTACAAAGGGATAGGCCCAACTAGGTTGACAAAAGTGTATATCCATTAATACTGCATAGGGGCTTCAGGGTTAGGACATGGCAAAGGGAAATTCTAGGAAAGGGGTTAGGTGGTATTTCTGCAGCTCTGGGGAGCAATGACCCTCCTTTTGACAAAAGCTAAATGTTTATAAAGAAGAGACTGGCTGATCCTCTGTGCTTTTCTGATTTCTAGCACTGTTGTGCATCGAGAACTCCATTCTTTGCGGATGGCAGTGTCCCCTGAACCTTTTGCAGCACTCCAGGAAGCTTTCTGTACTGGGAAGAGAGACAGGTGATGCCAAGTAGCCTTGCTTCCATTATTGAAGAACTCCAGGGCCTACTCTTCAGGGCTTGGGACACAGCCAGCCTGATCCAGTCTATAGCATACCACCACTCACCCTCAGAGAACTAGAAGCAGCAGTTCCAGAGCAATAGACATCACCTTGATCTATGAAGTATCAAGGTGCAAGAAGGATTTTAGTCCCTGTGACTGATGTAAAGGCAGGAAAAAAGACCTGTTTAGCTCTCAAAGCCCAGAGATTGACTGTATTCAAAATGTCTTGTCTGTGAGATCCAGGAGACAATTGTCACTGGTATGGAGGGAGACTTATCAGGACTGTGATACCAGAGCCCTGGTATATAATATGATTTAGTCTTCTCAGTATACAACTCCAAGCCTGGCTGCTTCAGATATAGTCCTTAAACCCAGGTGCTATAAGCTTTCTTTTTTCTTTTCTCTTCTTTTTCTTTTTGACTAGATTCAATAATTCCTCTTCCTCTACACACATTCACACACAGGTCAATCCTGGGAGTATGGCTGAGAAGTATTTTAAAAAGAACTGCAGCCAGGCGCTGGTGGCTCATACCTGTAATTCTAGCTACTTAGAAGGCTAAGTAAGCTCTGAGGATCATGGTTCAAAGCCAACCTGGGCAGGAAAGTCTAATTATCCACCAATTAACTACCAAGGAGTCAGAGGTGGAGCTGTGGTTCAAGTGGTAGATTGTTACTCTTGAGCAAAAAAGCTTAGGGACAGTGCCCAAGCCCTGAGTTCAAGCCCCAGAACTGGCACACACACGCACAAAAAAATAAAAATAAAAATAAACAAAGACAAATGAAAAAAACCCCTATGATTTAAAAATGTTCAGAGCCTTTCATATGGACCCACATTTCTCTCCTCTGCTTCACTGCAGTCCTAAATATAACGTCTCTAGCAGCTTATCACCTTGCTTTTAGGTCAGGCTGTTCCTAAAGAAGACTATATAGGGCTCTTACTCCCTATTTTTCTCTGAACATCTCAACATTGAGTGGTATGCTCTTTGTTCTGTAAGTACTCAATTTAGTCCAAGTGCCTTGAGCAATGGAGATATGTTAGCTTTTGCATGGCTGAGCCCAATGCCCTCTTTAGTAAGTCTTATTAGTCAGATCTGGCTGTGTCCAAGTCATTTAGTTGGAGACAGAAATCTAGAATGTTAGACTCTGGTGTCAGGGTATACCCATACCATTCACTGACTTGAGAACTTGAGAACTGGAGGAGAGCTGAGGCTTGCAGGTCAAGCTTGGTGTACTTTTGGCATCCTTAGCTTGACCCCAAAGTCCTCCCATGCTACACCCAGCATGGATGGGGAAGAATATGTAGTGAGCAGCAAGGGAGAAGCAGCAACTGAGGCCACATCTCAGTGACAGGGAGAAAAGAACCTTCCTCTTTCTGTGAGGCTTTGCTGTGACTTCTGTGTGAGACAGTTGAGATGCACATCCTCTTCTTCAGCTCCAGTTGTCTCCTAGCCTCATTGTCAGGATGACTGAAAGGAGTTCCTTCTTAAGGCTTCTGCAGAGCTGCTCTCTCTTGGGCTGTGGAAGAGGCTGGCTCTGTTTTTCACACACTTTTCTGAGATGAGCTGGAACCATGAAAAGCATGATTCCTGTCCTCTCTTCTTCTCATGTAGACCTTACCTAGATTGGCTCTGTGGTGGCTGACTTCAGTGAAGCATTCCATACAGTGGGCTGCGACTCCTGCCCCTGTATTTATTCCACTCAAGTCCCTTGGGCTTTCACCCATGAACTACCACGTGGAAAACGGGCCAAGAGGGCTCACCTTTGTTTTTGACTGTTCTGCTAAAGACTTTTGGACTTAAGATGACTGAGCTGAGAGGTGGGTCTCTGGGTGAGGCTGCCTCTCTCTTTTCCAGTTAGGGTTCCGGAAGCTATTGCCTTTTCTGCCATTAGGAGTTAGAATTTAAATATGAGTTAAACTGCAGTGATGGTTTTTCAACTCTTTCCCCACCACAATGTATCCGAGGAGCATACATTTACTACCAACAGTGGCTCACCACAGAGGGGTTTTCAATGTGGGCAGAGGGGCCTGCCTGTATTTCCAGGAAGGAACGTGAGTCTGGTATGCTCCTTTATTAAGAATCACTTGGCCAGAATCTGATATATTTGAAACTGGAACTGGCCAATGGAAGGAATGAGTAGAGAACCACCCCCCTCATCTATACCAGAAGTTTCATAAAGGGACTTTGGTCCTTTTTTTCAACTTAAAAAGAACCAGGCTTTTGAAGTCACAGGCAGCTAGGCATGTATGCAGACATGTGTGTGCACACATGTAAGTGAGTGGTGGCAGGGTTAGCCTGTGATGTGAGGGTGGGGGGGGAGTGAGATGCTGCACAGGCCTCAGGCTTCTCTCTGTGGCCATGCACTTACTGCCTCTGTGGTGAGGGGAATGGTGATTTCAATGCCATAAAACTTAATGACAAATTAAGATGCTGGCAGTGCCCCATCCCCGTGAGTCTCAGTGCCAGAAGTTGGTAGAGGAAAGAAAGAAAGGAAAGAAGGGAGAAGATGCCACCATCCTTAAACAAGCCTCTCTGCACCAGGCTATCCTGGGGGTTTCAGGTGAATGGCTGCGCTGTTGGGGCGAGCAGCTAAGATATAGATGACATTCTCTCTCAGGAAGGTGGGCCAGTCCACAGACCTGCAGGAGTAGAGAGCACATTTGTGAGGCAGAGTGTGAGACTTGGCCTAGATAAAGCTCAAGGAAGTCTTGGTTCGTGCCTGACTTATTGACCGGGCTACCAAGACAGTGGGTCAGCGGCTTGGCCCTTTTGAGCCTACATTTCGGAGTGCGTGCTTGCTATTTTGGAGGTGCAGAGGAGGAGTCCATCTCTTAATTATCAGTGTATGTTAGGGAGACAGAAGATACAGCCAGTCAGGTAAGAAGGTTCCACTCACCTGGACTCCTGTTCTGCAGGCAGCATGACCTTATCTTGATGCTTACTGCTGCTGGCTGGGCTGCTATCTGCTATGGGGCCCACATGGCTGATGCTGTTGGCACAAGGATGTGGTTAGGAGTAGGGCAGTGAAAGGCTTAACCCTTCCCAAATTTTAGTGAACCTATAGCTCTGAATATATGTGTTCAGGGTCTTTGACACCGAGCATCAGAATTTAGAGTAGAGGCCGCCTTATGTCTTGGCTAACAGGAATAGTCCTCTGCCTGAAGCACGGAGGAATCTTCTGGCTGTTCACAAAGGTGTCTTTCACACTCAGAATTACCAGCATGCAAACAGGAGGAGGAAGGCTGAGTGGGGAAGGGACTGCTAAGGAGCAGACCTGACAGTGCAAGAAGGAGCTTTTGTGGGACGTTTGCAGAACCAAGAGTGCTGGGCGCGGCGGCATTCTGCCTCACTGATGGCATCTCCACGGCTCTGTGCCAGGAAGGTGGCGCGGGCTCGTTCCCGCTCCTTGACGGTCAGAAGCCTTAACAGAGAATTCTGGAGAAGACAGAAGTTAAGATCTTGAAGGTGAAAATATCTTGTAAACTTTAAGCTTTAGAGACTCTGACTTCTATTTACCTAACCACTGCTACCTCCCTTCAGAAGTCCCCAGAGCCTTCTTGGTAGCGCCAGCATTTTCAAGGGAGTCCAGTGCAAGCTAGTCTTCCTCAGGCAGTTTCCCCAGCCAGGGCACTGATCATCTGTCACTGAGCAGAACTTAATCCCAATTCCTAATACCTGCTCTTGTTTATATAGTTCCCAGGACTCCACCAACCTGCCCAGCATGCTTCCCAGGCCTCTGCCACCCAGTAACCCATGGACATTCACCCCAGCTGCCCCTCACCTGGGGACGCAATTGCTGCAGAAGTAGGAGGGACTCATGGCACAAGAAGTCAGACCACTCTACGTGGCCTCGATGTTCAGGGTCCAGAGCTGCAAACTGGCGGGCTGCCTGCTCCTCTTGCTCATCACTCAGGGCCCTGTTACTGTCCCCCCGCTTTGCTGCTTGATGGCGGTAGCGCAGAAAGTCCTCCAGCATCAGGGAGCAATCTGTGGAAATCACCCTTGCTGGCCATGCCCACCCTTCCTCAGCGCTGGGCACCTGTACCAACTCTGGGGCACCCTCCGTGCTTTCCACATACATATCTAGTCATATAGCCAATGTAGCTCCGACTGTGGTGTGGGTGGGTAACTGATGGCCAACAACTCCAGAATAAAGACTTATTTATCCTATCCTCCCCAAATCTCAGAATATACTTTTCATGTTCATCCTTGAAAGGATGAGGGGAAAATCTAGTCCCTTGCCCTCCTAGCAGCACTGGCCAGCCTTACCTGGGATGACTTTACACTGATGAAAGGTCTCTGTGAGGCTGTACATTTCCTCCTCAGTAAGCAGCAAGTTAAGATTGTCCTGAAAAAAAAAAAAGTAGAGCTGAGTCACACAGGAAAGAAAAGCCAAGGATCAACCGACATGGAAATTTCAATGGAAAAGCTACTCAAGATCACTGGATCCCAGCCTCCCACCCACTGGCAAGGAGACTTAGGCCCCAGAGAAGAGAAGAGACTTGTTCACTGTTTCTTTTTTTTTTTGCCAGTCATGGGACCTGAGCTCTGGGCCTGGGCGCTGTCCCTCAGCTCTTCAGCTCAAGGCTAGCACTCTACCACTTGAGCCACAGCGCCACTTCTGGCTTTTTCTGCTTATGTGGTGCTGAGGAATTGAACCCAGGGCCTCATGCATGCAAGGCAAGCACTCTACCACTGAGCCACCTTCCCAGCCCCTTGTTCACTGTTTCTAACTTTGGGACAGAATCTTGCCCAGAATTCAGACATCCTGACAACTGCTGGGTCTCTGGCCTAAGGATTGCTTGAAAGTGCCTTAGGAACCTGCTGCAGGGGACAGGGACTACTGAGTAGGCAAGGTTGTAAAACTCCTCCATCAACCAGGGCAACTTCATCTTCATTCATTGTTATGTACCTGGCTTCTGTCTTGGTGCTCAAAGAGTATTTTAGTTAAAAAATTAATTCTAAGCTGAACACGGCTGGTAGCTCATGCCTATAATCCTAGCTATTCAGAAGATGCAGATCTGAGGGTCAAGGTCTGAAGCCAGCACAGGTAGCAAATCCCCAAGACTTTTATCTTGATTCAATAGCAAGAAGCCAGTAGTGGAGGTGTAGCTCAAGTGGTAGAGCTCCAGCACTTGAGAGGCAAAATCTAAGCAAGAGCAGAAGGCCCTGAGTTCAAGCTTCCAGTACTGGCACAAAACAAACTAGAAAAAGGTGAAAAAGAAGAAGCAGTAGAAGCGGCCTGATTGTGAAAGGAAGGAAAGAAGGAAGGAAGAAGCCTTTGTAAAAAGCCTAGTGGAGTGGTGGGAAAGATGCAGGATTCTAGCAGGAAGCCCAGAGGGAACAGTGTATTTCTGGGGGATAGGAAGGATATGTCTGTAACTCAGTCTCACAATGGTAGCACACTGAAGAGCAGAGTTTCTGTGAGATAAAAGGTTGGCATCCCAGGACAAGGGGTGATTGATACTAGAAAATGTCATCTGTAGAGCAGGATTTGCTGTGGTGTACTCTAGGAAGAAATGTTTAAGTATCTGAAAATAATTGTTCTAGATTTCATTTTAATGGGTAAGCCACAGGGAAAGAGTTAGAAAGTAGTAAACTTCTAGGTTTTTCTAACAGACAGAAGGAAGAAGAAGGAGGTCATTAGATGCTCTTTACACTGAAATCAGAAGAGCTATGCATGATAATAGATCAAAAGAAAATACCTAAATTTCCTTCAGGTAAGATAAGAAATGATTATGTATCTGGCTTTCAATGAAACCTTAGATTCTGTCCTCTGTTAAAAGTTGGAAGGATGGGGCTGGGAAGGTGGCTCAGCAGTAGAGTACTTGCCTCGCATGCATGAGGCCCTGGGTTCAATTCCTCAGCACCACATAAACAGTAAAAAAAAAAAAACAAAAAAAAACAAATCTGGAAGTGGCACTGTGGCTCAAGTGGTAGTGTGCTAGTCTTGAGCTGAAGAGCTCAGGGACAATACCTAGACCTAGAGTTCAAGCCCCATAACTGACCAAAAAAAAAAAAAAAAAAAAAAAAGTTGGAAGGTGCACTGGGAAGGTGGCTCTGTGGTAGAGTGCTTGCCTTGTATGCATGAGGCCCTGGGTTCGATTCCTCAGCACCACATAAGCAGAAAAAAAAAAAAAAAGCTGGAAGTGGCACTGTAGCTCAAGTTGTAGAGTGCTAGCCTTGAGCTGAAGAGCTGAGGGACAGCACCCAGGCCCAGAGTTCAGGCCCCATGAAAAACCAAAAAAACAAAACAAAACAAAACAAAAAAGTTGGAAGGTGTTTATATATAATTTGAAAAGTTCTGAATCAAAGCTTAAAGATCACTTCAGGAAGCTGGGTGCTGGTGGCTCATGCCTATAATTCTTGCTATTCAGGAGGCTGAGAGCTGAGGATCACGGTTTAAAGTCAGCCTGGGCAGGAAAATCCAGTAAGACTCTTATCTCCAATTAACCACCAGAAAACAGGAAGTAGAGCAATGGTCCAAAGTGGTAAAGCACTAATCTTGAGCAGAAAATCCCAGGGACAGCTCCCAGGCCCTGAGTTCAAGCCCTGTAACTAACTAACAACAACAACAAATCACTTCAGAGATAAACAGCAAATGCTTCTAAAGGCAAGTAGGGATCAGGATGAAGCAGTTTTATTGTGATGGACTCTATTCCCATTTGAAGCAAGTTGGTTAGGACTTCAGGTTGGTTTCTCAGCTGAGTACAGTGAATGACAACTACAGGGCTGTTAGAGAAAACACTGTTCTAAGCAGAATTACTTTTGAGCAAGTAGGCCCCATTCTATCCAGTGTACTCCCCCACCCCCTTCACTTCATGGTTCTCAACTGGGGATGATTTTTCTGTCTCCACAATTCATCTAGAAATATCTGGAGACATTTTTGGGTGTGTGATATTGGCATTGGCATCTAGTATTATAAAGACCAGAAATGCTGCTAAACATCCTATTATGTACCTTGCTCCCCAGAAGAAAGATCTATCTAAACCTAAATGTCAACAGAACTGAGTTGAGAAACCCATCTTAATTCTAGGGCCCTAGAACACATTAGAGCAGGTGTTATAAGACTGGGCCTCCAAGAAAAGTGAGAAGTACTCTGCTGTGCAACAGCCCACTGTCCCTGAAGTCCAGGCTCACACAATAGTAGCAGCTCCAGCCTGTTTCGGTGTGAGCCATCTCCGTCACCTCTGCTGCACGGTCTCCTTTGATATAGCCCATGCGGCGTAGGCAGCCATCATGGAAAACTCTGGTGCAGACTCTGCATGAAAAGAGGCTCTCAGCCGTCCAGACCTCGCAGATGTCACACATTTCATCATTGACAACCTGGTGAAAGATGGCAGAAGTAAATAGGGATGGGAAAGTCAGGCAACAAGAACCTATGGCCAGTTAACATAGAACTACTTACATGGGAATGAACCTCCCTGAAATAGCCTAGAGGAATAGTTTCAACTGAAGTAATGTTAAAATGACAGTTTTCTTCCTAGTGGACATAAACTAGATGGCTCTTCTAGCTGCTCAGGCCTTTCTAGTGCATCTCAGGCATTGTAGTACATTTAGCATTTCTAGTTTCTTAGCACCAATATGAACCCCCAGTCATTGTGACCTGCCTAAATTCCCTCTTAAATTTCCAACCACCTCAACTATCTGTAGTTGAGCATCCATGGATGGGAAAGTCAGCAGAAGACCTACCACATTATCTTTTTTTTTTTCTGTCGGTCGTAGGGCTTGAACTCTGGGTCTGGGCACTGTCCCTCAGCTCTTCAGCTCAAGGCTAATGCTCTACCACTTGAGCCACTTGTGCCACTTCTGGTTTTCTGGTGGTTTATTGGAGATAAAAGACTCATGGACTTTCCTGCCTGGGCTGGCTTTGAACCGCAATCCTCAGATCTTAGCTTTCTTAGTAGCTAGGATTACAGGCATGAGTCACCATGCCGGACAAATGTTATCATTCTTAATTACCCACCACCCCATGGGACTTTCACTATAACTAATCTAAGATGTAAATAATACTCTTCTGATGGAAATGTTTTTGCAGTATTTGTACATGCAAGGCAAGCACTTTACCTGGGGGCCACATCCTCATTGCTCTTTTGGAAAACAAAACCTGAAGATTATTGGGATACACTGTATATTGGCATACATGTGCAGAAATGTCTCAGTGAACCCCCTCATGTATATGAATACAAAATTAAAGACTGTTCTGCATTCAACTCTGTCTTCCCACTTTTGAATTTCACCTCAACCACAATCAGCTCTCCTTGTCCTCCTGTTCCTTGATCCTCAGAAAGACTAGGAGTATAAGACTTTTCTCTAACTAATCACTCACAGGCTCTCTGGGCTCCAAGACGATGTCTGCAGGCTTGTCATCATCCAGCTTCCGGGTGGGGCGGATAAAAGCAGGAGGTGTGAATCGACTGGTCCTATCAAACTCTTCAGGCTCTACTCCACGCCCATCTCTGAGCCGCTCCCAGGCTGCACGCTTGACACTGCTCTCTTCCTGGACCAATGGGGTGCCTGCCTCTGCTTCTTTCTCCTCCTGTACCTCCTGGACAGAGCCTTCCATTGTGCCACGGTGGGACCCTGATAGCTCACCCGTGCGCCGAATGGAAGGCCTGTCCCGCAGCCCATCCTTGAAGGCAGACACAGCCAGGCTCACCTTTTGTACCTGCTCTACTGTCTGCCGTTTGGACATCAACACCCCCATGGCTCTGTGGACAAAAAGAAGAGGGCACAGATTTAACCAGTGGTCCAGCAAGTTGGGCCTGTCAGTTTCAGTCATTCACCAAAAAGGCAAGGCGAGGACTATTAATGGGAGAGAGGGATGAAGAAAAGAAAGGGAGGCAGGAATGGAAAGAGCATAAAACAGTACAAAGCCCTCTATATATGTGAAATGGCATCTGTTTTCCTTCTTATCCTAAACCAATTTTGTCCAGGAGTCCAAGATCTCTGTTATTTTGAAATAGTTGAAGACTTCAGAGCTTGTTTCTCCTTTACTCCATGAGAGGACCCAAAGCTCAAAGCAAGCCGGTATCAACACATTTTAGACCTTCAACTGAAGGGAAGCACCTTCAGTAAGTAGTACATAGTACAGCCAATTCAGGGATGATTCTCCTTAGGCACCTGCTCCATTTTTGTTTTGTTTTTGTCAGTCCTGAGGCTTAAACTCAGGGCCTAAGCTTCTTTTGCTCAAGGCTAGCACTCTACCACTTCAGCCACAGCGTCACTTCTGGCTTTTTCTGTGGTACTGAGAAATTGGACCCAAGGTTTCATGCATGTCAGGCAAGCACTCTAGCACTAAGCCACATTCCCAGCCCAGTGCCTGCTACTTTTTAAAGCAAGAGTGAAGAAAACCCTATTTTTAGAAGAGTATGAATCATGGAATCAAGAAACTCTGTCACCCCTAACCATGTACTTAAAGCTACATGCCTACAGCTACATACCTACATGCCCTCTCGTCTCCTCTAATAGGTACCTATGCCACCCTGTGAGTCTCTGGCCCATTACAAACTTCCTTCCTTCCTTCCTTCCTTTCTTCCTCCCTCCCTTCCTTCCTCCCTCCCTTCCTTCCTCCCTCCCTTTCTTGCCTTCCTTCCTTCCTGCCTTTCTCTTCCTTCCTTTCTCTCTCTTTTTCTTTTTCTTTCTTTCTTTCTTTCTTTCTTTCTTTCTTTCTTTCTTTCTTTCTTTCTTTCTTTCTTTCTTCTTTCTTTTTCTTTTCTCTCTCTCCCTTTCTCCCTCCCTCTTTCTCTTTTCTCCTTCATTCTTTCCTTTCTGTCTCTGTCTCTCTTTTTCTTTCTTTTGTTGCCAGACCTAGGGTTTGAAGTCAGAGTTTGGGTACTGTCCCTGAGCTTTTTTGCTCAAGGGTAGCTCTTTACCACTTGCGCCACAGCTCCATTTCTGGCTTTTTGGTGGTTAACTGGCGATGAGTCTCATGGACTTTCTTGCCTGGGCTGGATTTGAATCACAATCCTCAGAGCTCAGCCTCCTGAGCCTTTGGCACCTCGTTCCATAGAACTTTTCTAAGACTTCACTAATGTCACTACATTTTTTCAGCTTTGATTTTTCTGATTTTTTTTTTTTTTTTTTTTTTTGTCGGTCGTGGGGCTTGAACTCTGGGCCTGGGCGTTGTCCCTCAGCTCTTCAGCTCAAGGTGAGCGCTCTACCACTTGAGCTACAGCGCCACTTCCAGTTTTCTGGTGGTTTATTGGAGATAGGAGTCTCACGGTCTTTCTTGCCCGGGCTGGCTTTGAACCGTGATCCTCAGATCTCAGCCTCCTGAGTAGCTAGGATTACAGGCGTGAGCCACCAGCGCCCAGCTGATTTTTCTGATTTTAACTGTTCACATGTTAAAAGGGAATGTTACTCTAGTCCTCTCCACCTGTGCAAGTTGGCTGGTGAATGCTTGTTCTAAGCAGAGAAGAGACCATTTAGCTTTGCTCAATTCATCCCAATCAAGGCTTATTGAACAGTGTTATTTATATGCAAGGCACTAACTACTCTTAATAGGAAACAGAAGACAGGAGAACAGTTGTCTCACAACTCAAGCTGTTAAAAATTGGAATTCAAAGAAGTCAAACAAAATGCTGGAAGAACCTAAAGAAGGCTGAGACTTTATTATTAGGGTTCAGAGTGGATACTGAGGAATGGAGAAGTTACCTTCAATTTGTTTTGGGAAAAAGGTGATAGTGAGAGGAGAGACAGAGACAATTAAAGGCTACTATAATACCCAGGCAAGAGGTAGAGGGTTTCAAATGAAATGATGACAGCAGGAATGATTTGTTACCATGGAAACAGAATTAAGGAATTTTACAAATAAAATGATAATTACTTTAGATGACAAAATGACAAAAGGAGAGAGGGCAGTTTTAAATTGACTAGAAGAATAGTACTGCCAGCTTCAGAAATTAGGAAATAAACACTGAGAGACAATTAAATTGGATTTTGAATGTATTAAGGATATCCCTGGCCGGGGACTGGGAAGGTGGCTCAGTGGTAGAGCGCTTGCCTTGCATGCCTGAGGCCCTGGGTTCGATTCCTCAGCACCACATAAGCAGAAGGAAAAAAAAGCCGGAAGTGGCGCTGTGGCTGAAGTGGTAGAGTGCTAGCCTTGAGCTGAAGAGCTGAGGGACAGCGCCCAGGCCCAGAGTTCAGGCCCATGACCGGACTAAAAAAAAAAAAAAAGGATATCCCTGGGATGTTCAGATGCCATCTTATTTTTGCTTCAGATTATTCTACAGGTTCCTTACAGCTCTTAGGATAAAGTTCCCCAAATTTATCTTTACCATGACTTGCTTGTAAGACCCTGCAAAGTCCAGTTTCCCTTCTTTTGTCTGTGTTCCAACACATTAGTTTTGTCAGTCTTTACTTGGCATGCTCCTATTTTGGGGACTTTTGAACTTTCCTTCCCCTGTTAGTGCCTATTCATCTGTCAAACTAGGGGAAGTCACTGCTGGCTGGAGTCAATAGCACACTCTTCTGCTCTTGAGCACTTACCTGAATCATCACTTATTTTAAGGATGATTTTCTAGTCAATATCAGCTTCCCCTATTTGATTGTTTTACGTCGCACAGCATCTATTTCTACTGCTTCTTGAGGTGTCCAGAATAGAACAGATACTTAATAATATTTTACAATTAACTAATTGTAGAGATTAAGTTTTAAAAATAAAACCTTAAGGGATCACATTGTCCAAAAAGAAATGTATTCTTTTTTTATTGTGAAAATACTGTACAGAGAGGTTGCAATTACATGGGCAAGATAATGAGTATACTTCTTATCAAGCATTGTTGCTTCCCCCTTTGTTTCCCCTTCCCATCCCTTCCTATCCCCCCCCCCCAAGAAATGTATTCTTTACCTGACTTTTGTAACTGTAACCCCTTTGTATATCACCTTTATAATAACAATTACAAAAACTTTAATATATGTTATACCTGATGAAAATAACACGTTCTTTCCATAATCATTGATTATAAGCACCATAGTAGTACAAATTTCTACCCTGCCATCTACTGAAACCCATATTCTTTAATTTATAAATTTATCTAAGAAGACATACCTCTTCCATTTGTAAATTTGCTTACAAAATTGAAGTATGTAACTAAGGAATATTTACTTTGAATAATTACCTTACAGTGCAAAGATTTATTGTGCAGTTAGGAAGTTATGCCTCAGTGGGCAATTAATAATACATTAAGATTTAAAAATCCTGGGCTGGGAAGTTGGCTCAGTGGTAGAGCGCTTGCCTTGCATGCCTGAGGCCCTGGGTTCGATTCCTCAGTACCATATAAGCAAAAAGAAAAAATAAGCCAGAAGTGGTGCTGTGGCTCAAGTGGTAGAGTGCTAGCCTTGAGCTGAAGAGCTGAGGGACAGCACTCGGGCCCAGAGTTCAGGCCCCACAACCGGACCAAAAAAAAAAAAAAAAGATTTAAAAATCCTTTTCTTTCATTGTATTAGAAACAAATATTAGACAACATGAGAATACATTATGGTATGAGGAAAGAATAAACAACAAAAACATTAAAGTATAATTACTGATATAAAAAGATGTTTAAAATATGAAAACATATTCATGAAGTTACAAAAGTACTTTATGATCTAATTTTTTGTTTGTTTTTTTTTTTTTGTCGGTCATGGGGCTTGAACTCTGGGCCTGGGTGCTGTCCCTTAACTCTTCAGCTCAAGGCGAGCGCTCTACCACTTGAGCTACAGCGCCACTTCTGGTTTTCTGGTGGTTTATTGGAGATAGGAGTCTCACGGTCTCTCCTGCCCGGGCTGGCTTTGAACGGCGATCCTCAGATCTCAGCCTCCTGAGTAGCTAGGATTATAGGCGTGAGCCACCAGCGCCCGGCTATGATCTAATTTTTTGAAGGTGGTAGAAAGCATATACATACTTTTAATTTCTTTATTTTGTATATATAAATGACAACTTTTAGATTGGGACCTGATGTTTTGTGACTCAGAACATATTGCTTTATTGTTTAATTTCAGGTTTGTATCTGTTAGAATGCTCATGTTTGTTTATATGTCCACATGGCCTAATCAGGGTAGCTAGCCAGGGTGGGAAGGGAGTGGAGATGGTATGATAAAGTTTTGCTGGAGCTTTGGGCTGGAGGGTTCTTGAAGAGGCTGGGCCTAAAGTCCCCAGACATTGTCCAGATGCCTCATGAACAATGGTTGTGTTCAATGGTTAGGGAGGAAGGCAAGTCCTCAAAGCATACCAAAAGGGAGAATGTAAGACTGACACTGTCTTTCAATGCATATTTTCATTATGAGCACTTATATTTTCCAGAACCATTAGGTTTTCTTGAGATACTTTATATGACACATTTTTTTTTACATTTTTCTTTTGGGGGGATGATAGACAGCAAAGTACTAGGTGTAAAACTCAGGACTTAGTGCTGGTTAGGTAAGCATTCTACCACTTGAAACATGTCACCAGTCCTTTTTGCTTTAGTTTTTGTTGCTTTTGTTGTTGTTTTTGCTGGTTATGAGGCTTGAACTCTGGCCTGGGTGTTGTCTCTGAGCTACTTTTGCTCAAGACTAGCACTCTACCACTTTAAGCCATGGAACCACTTCTGGTATTCTGGTGGTTAATTGGAGATTAAGAGTCTTATAAACCTTTCTGTTTGGGCTGGCTCTGAACTGCAATCCTCAGATCTCAGCCTCCTGAGTAGCTAGGATTACAGGCATGAGCCAATGGCATCTGACTTAGTTTTTTGTTGTTTTTGCATAGTATCTCATACTTTGCTGAGTCAACCTTAGACTGCAATATTCCAGCCTTAAAACTGGCTGGGACTATGGGGATGAGCTACTTGTTGTTTTCAATTTCACTTTACTGTAATCTAGAATAAGAAAATATTTGATGTGATGATTCTGTATATTGAACCATCCTACTTTTCTATCTTGTTTCATTAAAATATCCTCATAATGGTTCTCTAAAAATGACCGTATGAATAGATTTAAAGCTGCAATTTAAAAAATCCAGCCTTAAGACTCTTTATAACTTTTTAACTTTAAGAACTATATTTTTTCTTTTGATTCAAAGATGGACATGTATAAAGAAAGAGGTACAAAGAAAACTCTGCCCTTAACTGGTACTATGCAGGATGAACTGTTTACTCAAATTTATCTTAAAAGTCTATGTGTTTGAAGACAGGCACCAGTGGCTCACACCTATAATCTTAGCTACTCAGGAGGCTGAGAACTGTAGTAACTTAATTTGAAGTCAGCCTAGACAGAGAAATCTGAGACTCCATTTCCTGTTAACCAGCAAAATGCTAGACTAGCAGTATGGCTGAAGTGGTAGAGTGCCAGCTATGATCAAGAAAGCCAAATGAGAGTGGATCCCTGAGTTCAAGCCCTGTATACACACACACACACACACACACACACACACACACACACACACACACACACACACACACACACACACACACACACACACACACACACACACACACACACACACACACACACACACACACACACACACACACACACACGAGTATATGTGGTTCAAGAGTCTAGCAGAGATAAATTACTACTAACACTGACTAAAAATCCTGCTCTTTAATGAGATATATAGAAGAAAGAGCTCACTGGCCATTGCTAGCTCTGAAAAGAGTCAAGGAATGCAGATGGATTCTAGAAGTTAGAAAAGGGAAATAGACTCACCCCTGGAGCTTCTAGAAAGCTATGTGGCTTTGCTGATACCTTGAGTTTCAGCAGGATTATGAACCCCCAATGGTTATAAGATAATAAATTTGTATTAAAAGAAAGAAAGCTGGGTGTCAGTGACTCATGCCTATAATCCTAGCTACTCAGGAGGCTGAAGCAATCTGAGGATTGCAGTTTAAAGCCAGCCTAGGCAGGAATGTCTGTGAGACTCTTATCTCCAATTAACCAGAAAACCAGAAGTGGTGCTGTGTCTCAATGTGGTAAAGTGCTAGCCTTGAGCAAAAGGAGCTCAGGGACAGCACCCAGGCCAGAGTTCAAGCTTCATGACTGATGAGAGAGAGAAGGGGGGGAAAGGAGGGAGGGAAAGGGAGAGGGAGAGGGAGAGAGAGGAAACAAGAAAGAGAAGGAGAGAGAAAAGAAGGAAGGAAGGAGGGAAGAAATGAAGGAAAATATACTCTATATAAGAAGATGATCCTCTTTAACCTGTGGGGCATACACTAATTTTTTTTAAAAGGGTAGAAATAATCTCAATAGGAAGTTACTGAACAACCTACAAAACACTCAAGCTATAAAAAGAAAAACATTGATTAAATTTTAAAGCACAAAAACCAGGACAATGATTCTCAAGCAGTGAATTGGATGGACCCTCAGGCAGGTTGTAGGTGGATCTATATCAGAGACTCTAGGAGGAGAGGATATCAATTCCATTGGTATTTGGAAGGAAAATATTAAAAGAAATTGTGTGTGTGTGTGTGTATGGTGTGTATAACAGACTACAAACAACAAAACTTGAAAGAATCCCCTTGGTTTCCAAAGATACTCAGAAAAGACTAGCCCTCCAAATAACTGGGGGGGGGGGGAAGGGGGAGGCAGACTCTTCTCAAGAAATTACATCAGAAATTTTAGGGAACAGTCATTAGACTTTTATGGTTATCAGAAAAAAAAAGTACAGGTTAGAAAAAAAAGCTCAGAACTTATGTGAAGGTATTGGAATACCCATAATAAAAATCTTTTCAAGAATAATTCACTAAAACAGAGCAACAGCATGTATTTGGACCTTTTCAAATGACATAATGAGAGTTATTGAAGAAGAGTTCAGCCACTTAGGAGAGTTACTCTATAAGTGAATTCACTCATTAATACTGTATCAGTACATGAACCACAGAAATCTCCCAACACACAATAGTCCTGCTTCAACCCTTTACTGTGAGGATACCATTATTCTCTTTAAGGGAGACTAGGAATTGCCATTAACCTAGCTCAATTGTTAATGAAGTCACTGCAATAGTTTGCAGAGTTTATCCTTAAAGGAACTTCCATGAAGACTGAAGCTGACATTCACTGGCAAAACAATTAAACACATATAAAAACAGATATACATTTTTTTTTTGGGGGGGGGGGCTCTGGTCGTGGGGCCTGAACTCTGGGCCTGGGCGCTGTCCCTCAGCTCTTCAGCTCAAGGCTAGCACTCTACCACTTGAGCCACAGCGCCACTTCCGGCTTTTTTCTTTTTTCTTATGTGGTGCTGAGGAATCAAACCCAGGGCCTCATGCGTGCAAGGCAAGTACTCTACCACTGAGCCACCTTCCCAGCCCCAGATATACATTTTTTAATGACAACACTTTTTTTTTTTGCCAGTCATGGCCTGAACTCTGGGCCTGGGCGCTGTCCCTCAGCTCTTCAGCTCAAGGCTAGTGCTCTGCCACTTGAGCCACAGCACCACTTCTGGCTTTTTATTCCTGCTTATGTGGTGCTGAGGAATTGAACTCAGGGCCTCATGCATGCAAGGCAAGCACTCTACCACTGAGCCACCTTCACAGTCCATGACAACACTTTTTACTTTTGACCACAGGCTCTTTGAGCACTGCTATTACTTTTGCTTGAGATGCTTCAATTTTTGGGACCACTTTGTACCTTTAAGGGCAAAAATATGTAGAGCAGGAAGTGGTGCTGTAGCTCAAGTGGTAGAGCACTAGCCTTGAGCTGAAGAGCTGAGGGACAGCACCCAGGCCCAGAGTTCAAGCCCCACGACCCACCAAAAAAAAAAAAAAAAAAAAAATATATATATATATGTAGATATACATATATATAGAGAGAGAGCAGAATCACTAAAAAAGAACTATCAATATCCAAAGAAGACCTCTAGTCATTTTTCCATTTGCTTTTTTGCTTTCCTATCATTTTGATGGGAATTGACAAAGCTTTGTTTGACTGTAAACTGTGAAGACACAACAGAATTAGACCTTAAAAGTGATACTAAATACCATAATGCTTAATGAAGATGACTGAACCCGTATACGATAGACACTTTGATTAAAAGTGAGTGTGCTGAAAGATCCAAGCTATGCACCTGTGGTATTTGAGAAATTAACACAATCAGCTCTAATTTCTACAGAAACAAGTGGTGCTGATTAGTGGTGGCTAAAACAATGCCTGGGGAGAAAATGCTGGCCTCTCCTGTGCTGGAAGAAGTCCTAAGAAGAGGAGCAAGCTGAAAGGAAATCAAGTTACAAAGATCCTACAAATTATTCTTAATGACCACTTCATTGGCTGGTAGGTGGTGGAAATTGGGTTTTCTGCCTCTCTAATGAGAACGAAAACAATATAAAAGATGTTGACCTGGGAATGGTATATCGAGAATTTGAAAGAAGGCTTAGAGGAAAAATACCTTGGGGATAGGAGCAGGTGATGGAAAATAAGAGCCAAGAAGAATACGGACATCCAACTGTATTAACTGGAAGAAATGAAAAAAAAAAAAAAAAACCAGAAACAACCAGAATCTTGTCTCACTAAGAGAAAGCAATCTAGATGTGTTTGTCAGGCAGTGAGACATACGTGGGCAGCTAGGAATGTGTGTGCAAGACACACCCATTCTCTGTGGAACACCTGCTTAGAATGCAGTGGGCTTAAATGCAAGGGCAAAGAAGTGGGAGTAAAGAGAGGTTTTGCTTCACAGCAGGAGCTGCGGAGAAATAAGGACAGCAAAGGCAGTTAGGGAACCTCTCTCGCCAAGCATTGTCTGTAAAGATTTGTGGCTGTGGAGAGCCTGAGAAGCAACCCTCCCAACAGGCAGGATTTCCTCCTGCAGCATGGCAAATGTAAAGAACATTGACTCACTTGAATCTGATTCTTGATATGGAAATGACAGCTGTTTGAAAAGCTCAAAAGCAACTAAAATGGGTTTTCTGGAGGTTGTGAGGGCTTTCCTAGGCAGAAACATTTAAAAGAAAAACCTCTAAGTGGAGGAAAGGGGAAAACAACCAAAAGAAATGGGCTTTGCAGGTGAACAAAGGAATCTCTTTTTTTTTGGGGGGGGGGGGGTCCGGTCGTGGGGCCTGAACTCTGGGCCTGGGCGCTGTCCCTCAGCTCTTCAGCTCAAGGCTAGCACTCTACCACTTGAGCCACAGCGCCACTTCCGGCTTTTTTCTTTTTGCTTATGTTGTGCTGTGGAATCAAACCCAGGGCCTCAGGCATGCCAGGCAAGCGCTCTACCACTGAGCCACCCTCCCAGCCCCTGTTTTTTTTTTTTTTTTATGAGAACAAGAAGGAGAAAAGTGAGGGTGGTCCCCTACCTTCCACAGAGCATGTGTTTTATAAATCTTTGTTAAATGAATGTTGTAGACACATTGACTGGACAACATTAAAAGTTAATTTGAGATCAGTGTTTGTACCCTTTCTCCTCATTAAATTTAGCTAGACAACTGATCCCACCAAATCTCTGGTACTCAGTTCTACAAACTCAGTCAGACCATTTCACCTCATCCCATCCACTCTTCTTTCCCAGAGCTAAAGCCTCAATGGTGAGTCAGGGCTCACAGGAAGAGAACAGGTATCATACAGTAACATACCCTTACTACAGAGAGAAGCTAATTTGGGAATTTAGCAGTTTCCACAATTACACTGGTCTTATCAGAGTCCACAGTCTCCTACATTTATGGCTGTGTTCTGTGGACTTGCTTGTTCTGGGGAACAAGCAAGAAGCTGGAAAATGCATCTCCTCTATCCTGCATTTGAGCTGGAGAAATTCAGCACAAATAAGAAGCATCTGCACATGCAAGTGAATATTTTCAAGACACTTAACAACTGGCTACTAGAAGCATATATTTGGAGGACTATCTAAGAACCTTAAGGAGCCGGGCGCTGGTGGCTCACACCTGTAATCCTAGCTACTCAGGAGGCTGAGATCTGAGGATGGCGGTTCAAAGCCAGCCCGGGCAAGAAAGACCGTGAGACTCCTATCTCCAATAAACCACCAGAAAACCAGAAGTGGCGCTGTAGCTCAAGTGGTAGAGCGCTCGCCTTGAGCTGAAGAGCTCAGGGACAACGCCCAGGCCCAGAGTTCAAGCCCCACGACCAAAAAAAAAAAAAAAGAACCTTAAGGAAAGCCACCACATACATAAAATAGGTGGAGACCTGCTAGCCATAAGAGTGCATCAAACTAGCAGACCCAAGTATGTGAAAAATGTATAATGCACAGCACAGACCCAGAGCTCACTCTGCACAAAAGCATCTAGCCCCAAGACTTCCAACAAAAATAATCAAAAAGAATTCCCTTACCCTCTGCTGATCTTTGAGGAAATCCAAACCCCAAGTGGTTCAGTTGTTCTTTACTGACTTGTGACCAGTTTTGGAACTCCATACCTCACTCTACTGCTCCTGGAGACTCTTCCTACTATTCTGTCACCTGACAGTAGCCTACTAAGTACTAGAGGCTGTAGACTCCAAAGGAGTCTAGATCTACCTAGTACCTACCAATTTCTCTCTATTCACTTCTGCTTGTCTAGGAAGACATAGTTACCCTAACTGCCAAGGGCTTTCCAAGGGACAAGCTAAAGATGAAGAAAACTCCCTGGCCTCAGCTCAACACTATAAGATGTGAGAGAGGTCGTGCTATTTAATAGTTACTGAAAGCTTACAAGGCGCTCATTTGCAGGAGCACAAAATTATGATAGGATCTTTAGCCTCTTGGGGACCAGCTGAATCTTCATTAAAGCTACAGCGATGACTTCCCACAGAAGCAGAGTAACAGTTAAAGAACATCACACCATTCATGATTGGCTGGTGAGATTGCACTTAGCGGGCACAGCTTTCCCATAAGATGGAGAGACACTCCCTGGTTTTTGTTTTGTTTTGTTTTTTGCTCTTAGATTCTCAAAGCACATATTTCCCCTGCTTGTGAATTATTACTTTAATTGTCAGCATTTCCACAAACATTTGTTGAATGCAACCTACTATGTGTTAGGAAAAAATTAATTGTTTAATGACTGTTGGCAGAATGAACAAATGGCACTTCACACAGCCTGTGAGCATGCAGTGAGTATGTGCATGTGTAGGGGCATAAGAGTAGGATTTAAAAAAAAAAAGGTGTTGCTTGAGCTAAATTTTGAATATGAGTGGGAGTTACACCAGTAAGAAAAAAAAAAAAAGCATTCCAGGAAGAGGTAAAAACACATGCCAAGCATGGAGCTATATGGGGACTCCATCATGACTTACCAACCTGGGTGCTGGATAGAAATAGGCGAGGAAATCTGCCTTCACATATGAATTAGCATCAGCCCAAAGGATTGGTTTGGGATAGTATGTTTAAACTATTTGTTTAAAAGACTTTCAGAGAGATTTAAAAAAAAACAACAACAACAAACCCAAACGTTTAGAGTTGGTGTAACTGAGTCTAGGAAGAACTTGCCCTGTAAGTCCCAAACCTGATAGATGAGTACATTATTTGGCCTTAGAACTCAACAGGATGGGGGTGGGAAGGTGGCTCAGTGGTAGAGCGCTTGCCTTGCATGCATGAGGCCCTGGGTTTGATTCCTCAGCACCACATAAGCAGAAAAAGCCAGAAGTGGCATTGTGGCTCAAGTGGCAGAGTGCTAGCCCTGAGCTGAAGAGCTGAGGGACAGCACCCAGGCCCAGAGTTCAGGCCCCATGACCAACAACAAAAAAAACAATAACCAGGGCTGGGAAGGTGGCTCAGTGGTAAAGTACTTGCCTTGCATGCCAGAGGCCCTGGGTTCGATTCTTCAGCACCACATAAGCAAAAAGAAAAAAGCCGGAAGTGGCGCTGTGGCTCAAGTGGTAGAGCACTAGCCTTGAGCTGAAGAGCTGAGGGACAGTGCCCAGGCACAGAGTTCAGGCCCCACAACCGGACCCAAAAAAAAAATAAAAACCTCAACAGGACAGTCTTTTCCATAACCTAAGAGCTAGTAGGTGTTTCTCTATGGGCAATTCATAAACCTCACAAAAAACACACAAATACTAATACTATTTTAGTGAGAATGCCACAGTAATATAAACATTTTCTTAAACAGAGATCATGTATGTTCAAAGGCTTTGTAATGTTATCCAAATAAACAGTTGTGAAGCTGAGCACCAATGCCCATGCCTGTAATCCTAGCTACTCAGAAGGCTAAGATCTGAGGATTGTAGTTCAAAGCCAGCCTAGGCAGGAAACTCTGTAACACTCTGATCTCCAATTAACCACCAGAAACGACAGAAGAGGAGCTATGGTTCAAGTGACAGAGTGTTAGCCTTGAGGAAAAAAAGCTCAGGGGTAGTGTCCAGGCCCTGAGTTCAAGCCCCAGGACTAGCAGGTATGCACATGCGCACACACACACACACTATTATATATAAATAATACACATTTGTATGTTACATATTATATGTAGTATGGCTGCCAGAAGAGGCACAGAAGAGCCGTCAAGTTCCAGTGGTGCCTGGGAACAAGCATTCTCTGCATGGATTGCTGAAGATACTCTATAAAGCTATATTCCACACCCCTACTTTCCTGTTCTTTATAATAAATGACTAGAAAAATTTAGACTGGCCAGGCACCAGTGGCTCACGCCTGTAATTCCTTGCTACTAAGGGGGCTGAGATCTGAGGATGACAGTTCAAAGTTAGCCTGGGCAGGAAAGTCCATGAGACTTTTATCTCCAATAAACCACCAGAAAACCAGAAGTGGTACTGAGGCTCAAGTGGTAGAGCTCTTGCCTTGAGCTGAAGAGCTGAGGGATGGCACCAAGGCCCAGAGTTCAAGCCCCACGACTGACCAAAAAAAAAAAAAAAATTAGACTGATTCTATGTGAACTCCTCAAGGGCAAGAACTCTTATATTTATATAGCATGGTGCTGGCAAACGAACAGCACTTATTATTTATGTGGGTCTCTGAGGGGAAGGGGAGTGGGGAATTGAGAGAGCTGTTATAATGGAAACAACAATCATGCTTCCAGCTGGACATCATAGTCCAAAGCTGGTAAGCAATTCTGGTCAGAACGTCGTCATTAAAATCAAGGAGTGGAGTAGATAATGATATTTCCATTAAAAATGAATAAATAGACTTGAGAAATAAAGATAGCAGAAACCAAACAGCATTGTTGGGGAGAAGCGGGTGGGACTGATAATAGGATTCTGTAGCTAAAGAGATGGGAAACTATTTGCATAAATAGGATCTGCTTAGGAATAGGTGTACTGGGAAAAAAATGCAGGGTCAGAAATGGCCTGGGAAGGTTTTACTGTTCATATTCTAGGAAAGGAAAACATTTATGAAAAACAGCAAAAAGGAGGTGGTGGTGGAGGAGGAAGAAGAGAAAGGGGACTAGGAAGGGGAGGGAAAGGAGGAAGAGGAAGAGGGGGAGGAGGAGGAGGAGAAAGGGGAGAAATACAAGGAGGAGGAGGAGGAGGAGGAGGAGGAGGAGGAGGAGGAGGAGGAGGAGGAGGAGGCCAGAAAATATGTGAAAAGTCAAAGGCTGATAAATACAGATAGTAAAATGCAGACACAACTGCACACAAACTGTCATTCTCTTTTCACTTACCTTTAGAAAGAGCATTTTAGAAAAGATTAAGGCCACCTGGTGATATCTTTCACATACATTCTGTAATAATTTGATCTGCAGACTCAGGTTGTGGTTAAGGGGAGTGAGGCACACTATTCTGAGGAGTTTTGGAATGTAATGTCTACCCAATGCTGGACATTCAGGATTACCAAGGGGTAAAATACCAAGAGCTCTCAATGAAAAGGCCACTTTAGGAATAAAACTCCATGACAAATCTTTAAGATGAAGCAAAGATCATATTTTCAGGCTTGATCCTTCTGATTTTCCTTTAAAACAATTAATACCTCTATTTTGGTCTGTTGAGCTTGGTGTGAACTGAAAGAGATAACGGTAAACAACTTTACAGACAGGAGGTGCTAATCTCTATAAACCTCTATCAGAGTCTACTCCATTCAGCTGTACAGTGGTGCCACACCCATCCTTCAGGCAGCCATCAAATTAAGACAAAATCCCTAGCAATTGGAAAACTATCCTGTTTTGTTTCCTTACTAGCTTGGTCTCCCTCCTCACTCTGGTAACCCCAGAAGTTTTATTAAAGGATGATATCACTAGGTTTGGCTGTGTAGAAGGATGGATAAAGGCAAACAGGAAAACTTCCAGAAGAGTTTTTCTATGGTAAATCCCATTGCTTGGTACTTTAATCACTCTGTTTTTGGATGAGAATATAGAGTCTATTCTGGACCTTGAATTCAGCTAGAATGAAATGTTGAGGGTGTGGGACATGGGACAAAGCAACATCCAGTGCCAGAGCCTTTACTCTTCTCACATAATACACTCCTAATAAGACTTCCTTTCTCCTCTCATACAAGGGCACCATTAGGCAAAAAGGTCCAGAGTGGTATTTATGGACCAATGTCCCTGGTGGCCTCAGTCAGAGGGCCACAAGGACAGTGTGGATTATGCTTTTTATCATGTGATCAAGACACTAAAAGTGACTCTTGTTTCTTTCCCTCAAGAGCTCTGCAGCAAGGAAGGTGGCCTCAGGACACTCACTGCATTCTGGGAAGAGTCTCTGTAGTGTCAAGTAGGTAAGTCCTGCCGGACCATACCAAAGTCTGTCCCTGGTCCAATGAGGAGTGTCCCAGACTCACCTCTAAGCATGGACTTACTTCTACAGTGGGGCTGTCAAGGAAGGAAGGAAGCAGTATGCTAAGATCTGGAGAATCAATGGGTATCTGTTCCTGTGGCAGTCTCATCTCCTATTAAATTGCATTCATCCACTAGTGTAATCATCACATTTATTGAGCATACACTATGGAAAGCCTAAGATTGCATTTTCACATAATTTACTAATATACACTTTATTTTTCATTTGTCTCTCCTTCATGCTTTTCTCCACAGAACATTTGAAGATTTCATCCTCCCAAGCTTTGTGATCTTGGGAAAACAGCTAAATCTCTCTGAATCCTAAGTACTTAATGTTGTTGTACAGATTATGAAATGTTTAAACTACATAGCATTGTGCCTAGCGCACTGGTGCTCAAGAATCTCATATCCTTTGCTCCTTCTTTCAAAAGGCTTTTGGTGCAGACTGTGCCAAAGTCAGTTATTCCCATTACTGACCTGTTTCTTATGGTCAAGCCAAGAGCGCAGATGTCCTATCTTGGCTCCAGAGGCCTCACTGGTCCTCCTTTCCCTGGGGCCTCGTGCTTTTGGTGTAGTTTCTGCCTCCACTAAAGTCCAGCTTGGAGCCCTCGGGGCTAGTGGTAGGGAGGTGGGCATAGGAAATGAAGGAAGGCCACGGCCCCACAGATCCCCTCCTGGACCACGCTGGTGGGCACCAATTGCAGGCACATTGAGTCCTAGAGGAGGTCAAGGCCAAAGTCCTTGGAGATGGGGGATGTCACTCACGGAGCTTCCTAGCCAGAGGTTCCTGGTGGGCAGTTTTGGGGTACAGTCTAAGGTTAACTCTTAGCGAGGGGTTCCTGGGAGAGGAGTTCCATTGCTGCTGGGGCTCGCGAAGCTCTCGTGTCCCAGATGCTATTCGATGGAGCCAACTCCAGAGCCCACCCTGGTGCTCAGTTAACACAGGTCTCCCTGGGGACGGTGTCCCCGCCTCGGTGCCCCCCCCCCGCATGGTACCCTCCTCATAGGGTCGCTTCCACCCATGGTGCCCTCCCCATAGGGGCGCCCCCCCACGATCCCCTCCCCATGAGGCCCCCCCCACGGTGCTCTCTCTATAGCAGCAAGTGAGGGCGCCTAGGCGTCTCCACTCCCCCAGTGCCTGCGTGGGGGCGGCTCCCCACGCCGCCCCAGGCACTTTCCCAGGGGGTGCACACGGCCATACCCGGGGCTCACCCACTTACACGGGCCCCTCCCGTGGAGAGCGGCTCCCCAAGCACCTGCGTCCCGGAGGTCTGTCCTGGCCCGCAGACCCGCCCCTTCAGGTGACTGCTGGGTCCCCGCTGCCCTACGCTTACCGGGACCGTCCGGGTGCGGGACGCGAGTCCGAGTGGGGGACGCGGGTCCAGGTGAGCGACGCGGGTCCTCAGGCCCACGCTACCCACGTCCGCTCGGGCGCCGACGTGCTGGGCCGAGCGCCGGGAGCAGGCGGCGCGGGCGGCGCGCGGGCTGAGGCGGGGCGCGCGCTCCCGGAGCTCTCCCACCCGCCCGCGCGTTGCGGTGCGTGCGCCCGCACCAGGAGCCCTGGGCCCGCCGGGGGCGCGCGCCCCGCCCCGCTCCGCCACGCCCGCCACGCCCTCCTGCAACTCTGCCGCGGCCTGGGCCCCTGGGCGCGCGGCGGGCGGGGGAGCTGGGGAGGGGTCCCTGGGGCGGGGGCGTGGCCAGGCGGCGCGGGGGACCCCCCGGCCGAGGTTCCCGGGGTGCCCACGGAAGCGGCTGGCACTGCGGCGCGGGGACTGCAGCAAGGTCAGTGCCGCCCGCAGGAGACGGCCTGAGGGGCGCTGCGGGGCGCTGCGGGGTCCTGCGGTTGCTCTCCACTCTGGCCCGGACACGAATGAATGTGGGTTTCTGGATGCCTGTGGTCACCAGCACGTGACGTATCTGCGCGACCCTGACCGCGGTCTCTTCAGGTCTGCGGGCTTGGGAGCCTAGCATTTGTGCACTTACCCTCGCCCTGGCTTCCAGAGTGTCCAAGTGAGCCCCAAAGAGTCCTGGCTGTCCCAACGCTCCCTAGACGCTGTCTCCTGACATGATTGGTTCCATCTCCAGCAGCAAAACTGTACTGTCATGTAGCCCGCTTTTTTGCTGCAGCAACCTCATCCCCCAGGCTAGCCAAACAGCCAGCTTGTCAGCAGGCCATCGGTTCCGAGGGTGATAGTCTGCATCACAGCAAACTCCACGCTTAGAAAGGGGCAGGAAAAGGAAGATCAACGCATGAAACACCACTTTATGGAAATAACTGAATCGAGGCACCTAAGCCTAGAACCTTTTGCATCAGTTAATTACATTTGCATTTCAGAGATATCTTCATTTTCTTGGGCCTTCAACTTGTATGTCACAAACATAATTCACACCATTAATTTTCAAACATTTGGTAATCCCACCCACTTTTTTTTTTTTTTTAATCTGCACACCATTCCAAGCATTATGGGGCAATACAAAAAGGAACTCACTTTGTCCTTAACTAGATTCACTAATAGGGAATATAGGTAAATTTTGTGCCATATATTGGAAGTCACTTGAAGGTGCTATTTTGTCAGTCATTTTTACATCCATCCCCCTGAGGGACTGTACTATTAGTTTCTGTTCTCTGTTGATAAACTGAAGCACAGAGAGGTTAAACAACCTGCCCCAAAGTCACATAGCTACAATGTGATGCAGGCAACATTAAAAGCCAGGCATTCGGACTTCAGAGCCTATTCTATTTTACTGAATTGCCATTGAGAAAGGAGAGGCTCCATTCATCAACACATGATGTCCTAATATTAATACCTATTTTCATGAACCATTATTCTTTTTCTTTGCTTTGTTGTAAAACAATAGCAAAGAGCTGTTGTAGTCTGGGGGTTCCCTAACCTTTAGAATTACATCCGACTAACATTTTCAGATTGAATTATTTTTAGCAAGTGTTTTACTGCTAAGCTGTTTCACAGGCCTATATGGAAGAATGGGCTGTAATAATATCGCCACAGAAATCTGTTAATTCCTCCCTTCATTAAAATAAAAGTACATTGGGTATCTCTAGTATGTCAGGCATTGTGTTGAGAACTAGAAGGGGTACAAATAAGAGTGACACAATACTTCCCCCTCATAAAGCTATGATGTCAATTACTGGGCACCCTAATAATCTTTTAAAATCTTAATCATTCTCTTGTATCCCCATCTAAAAATACTACAGTCAAAATAAGTTTCCATCCTTTTAATACCTTATGATGGAGTTAAATTTCAACACTTGGAGCCTTGGGGACATGCAAACTGTAGCATCTACTCACAGCTTGTATCTCCCACAAGTCAATCCATTTGTAGCCATTTTTGCCAAAGAAACACAAGCACTGGACCACTTTGTTACTTGTATTGGCATTTGAAAATCTTAAGAAGAGATTGTGGTGGTAAAAATCAAGAAATCGGAGCTTTCAATAAAGAGTTCAGTGTCTTCCATTTGGAAATCTTTATACTGAGAAGGCTACAAGACTTAATCTGTATCTACTTATCCTCTCTTCCTTTCCTAAAGTCTCACGATGGGGGAAACCTCAGTATATAGATTGTAACTCCCTCAACCATACCTTTGATACTGTTTCCTTTTGTTCATCCTTTACTTAATCTGTTAGCATTCTGAATCCTAGTTTCCCCACTTACTGGCTTGTTTTCCTTCAGGCTATAAATAGGATGAATTTTCTTCTATTCTAAAAAGCTTTTCTATTGATGCATTGTTTTCTTCCAACTACTGCCTGCCATGGCTTGAAAGTGTCCCCCTCCCCCAAACTTCTGGAATCCTCAATGCAGTGATGTTAGTAGGTGATTAGGTTAGAAGGAATCTTCCCATATGAATGGGTTAATGTCATCATCTTGGGAGTGTGTTTGTTGTAAACTGCAAGTTCAGCCAGGCACAATGGCTCACACCTGAAATCTTAGCTACTTAGGAAGCTAAGATCTGAGGATTGCTGTTCAAAGCCAGACAAGCAAGAAAGCCCATGAGACTCTTATCTCCAGTTAACCACCAGAAAAACTGGAAGTGGAGCTATGGCTCATAGTGGTAGAGTGCTAGCCTTGAGCAAAAAAGCTTAGTGCTTGGGCTGGGAAGGTGGCTCAGTGGTAGAGCACTTGCCTTGCATGCTCTAGGCCCTGGGTTCGATTCCTCAGCACCACATAAGAAAAAAGCCGGAAGTGGCACCGTGGCTCAAGTGGTAGAGTGCTAGCCTTGAGCTGAAGAGCTGAGGGAGAGCGCCCAGGCCCAGAGTTCAGGCCCCTTGACCGGACCCCCCCCAAAGAAAAGGTTAGTGCCCAGGCCCACAGTTCAAGCCCCATAACAATAACAACAAAATAAGCAAGTTCCTTTTGCTGTTTCCTTCTCTTCTACTTCTGCCTTCCATGGCATGACACTACAGAGCCCTTTCCAGATAGATGCTGGTGCTGTCTATGATCTTGGACTTCCCAGCCTCCAGAACCAGAAGCCAGATTTAATTTTTCTTCATTATACATTATCTTGTCTATGGTATTGTTACAGCAACATGAAACAAACAGTTACAGTGCTCCCCATTTTAGTTAATAGTATTGGACCCATCTTCCTATATGATTCAGTGATTTCCCATTTTATGCTCTTCTTTTTTTCAGTTTAAAATAATACCTGTTTATGATCTCACACCTCTGTAGGTAAGGAGTTCAAACAAGTTCAATCAAGTTCTCTGCTTTGGGTCTCATAAGGCCAAAGACAAGGTGTTAGCTTTTCAGGAGGCTCTGAGGAACAGTCTACATCCAAGCTCAAGTCCTTATGATTGATGCATAGATGGCTTCTTTTACTTTCTGGCTACCAGCCAAGTGACAATTCTCTGCTCCTGGTGGCTGCTCTCAAGTCCTGCCCATGGCCCTCTGTATCTTAGCAAAACCTCCCTCAAGTTAAATCTATCTGATGCTTCCATCTGACCATCTCATCTACTCGTATAGGTCTTGAAGGTTCTCAGTGGGGCAGCAGGTATCTTGCTGTGGGGACCTGTTATCTGATACCAGCATGCAGTGTCCAGAGTACCAGCAACATTACTTGTGTCAACTAGAGGATTCTAGGGCTGGACAACAGCAGTAGCAACATCTTTGGCCTGGTTCTCTAGAGTGATTTTGACTGTGTTTACCCTTAGCAGCTTCTCTTTGTTCCTGTCTGCTTTTGAATCCTCTATTTTCAGCCTTCCCAGGGCTATATAGTACCTTTTTTTCCCCCCAGTCACGGGACTTGAACTCTGGGCCTGGGCGCCCATCCCTCAGCTCTTCAGCTCAAGGTGAGCGCTCTATCACAAGCTACAGCGCCATTTCTGGTTTTCTGGTGGTTAACTGGAGATTAAGAATCTCATGGACTTTCCTGCCCGGTGATGGCTTTGAACTGTGATCCTCAGATCTCAGCCTCCTTAGTAGCTAGGATTACAGGCATGAGCCACCAGCACCCGGCTACATAGTACATTTTAAGAAACTTTTGAAAATTGTCTTTAAGTAGTTGTACAAAGCAGTTGCCATTTAGCAAAGCAGTTTATGAAAACAATATACCTTGATCAATGTCATCCCTTTCAACATTTCCACCCATTGATTTTCTTAATTTTGTAGAATATACATTAATTTTTTTTGGGGGGGGTCGGTTGTGGGGCTTGAACTCTGGGCCTGGGTGTTATCCTTCAGCTCTTCAGCTCAAGGTGAGTGTTTTACCATTTGTGCCACAGCGCCACTTCTGGTTTATTGGAGATAAGAGTCTCCCGGACTTTCCTGCCTGGACTAGCTTTGAACCTCGGATCTCTGCCTCCTGAGTAGCTAGGATTACAGGCATGAGCCACGGATGCCCCACTTACATTGAATTCTTGACTGCATTCTACATCCCAACTTTCCTTTAAGAAACTTTTATTGTAGGTAGAAGAAGGAGGATCATGAGTTTGAGTCCTGCCCTGGCTATAGAAGGAGTTCTAGGATGGCCTGGGCTATACAGTGAGATACTATTTCAAAACAAACAAACAAATATCACCAAAATAAAACAAAGCCCTCAGCCCTCTTTGTTTTCTAACTAATTTAGCCAAAGTTGTGTTGTGTATTGTCAATCTGACTGGCACATGCACCTGCTTTGCCTTACTTCGCAGTTTTTCTGTCTAAAGACTTCTTTTTAAAGTCTAGCCAGATTATTTTTCTACCCAAGTTACTTTACTATAACTCCTCTGGATTTACTAACATCCTGTGCTTATTTTGATCTTTATTTCTCTTATTATTTTTTACTATTATTATCTGTTGTACTTTTTTTCTCTTTCATCTTTGTTTACCCATTCACCCTGTTGCCACTGCTACATATTACAGTGCTCCAACAGAGCCCATTTTACTTTCCTATTGTTCATTTTTTGTGTATATTACCAGTGGTTTTCACTATCACATTTCACGTGTGCACATATTGTATTTTAATCACAATAATCACTTTGATTGCTCTCCCTTTCCCTATTTTAATCCCCCATTGTTTAACAGTTTACAATGTTTTTTAATTCCATCTTCACAAATAGATGCAATATACGTCAATATTATTTACTCTTTATCCTCTTTCACTTCCTATTCCCGCTTGTCCCTCCAAACAATTCTGTAGTTATAATTAAGTTCATATATATGTTAATATATAGCTATAAGAAAAATATTCATATATGTTATAATTTTATATATGTAATATACATGTATGTTATATAACATATTAAGATATTTATATGTCTTCAAAGTCTAAATTCCATAAATAAGCAAAAGTGTGGTATTTGGCTTTTTGGGGCTTGGGTTATCTTGCTTAACATGATGATCTCCAGTTCCATTCACTTTCCTGCAAATGATATAAGTTCATTTTTTTCTTTATGACCAAATAATACTCCATGGTATGCATGTACCAAATTTTCTTATTCATCCATTGTTGGTACCTCAGCTGATTTCACTGTGGTTATTGTGAATGAGTTTCTCATATTGATTTATACTCTCTCAGATACAGCCCCAAGAATAGTATGGTGGGGTCATTACATAAATCTGTTTTTAGTTTTAGGTTTTTGTTTAGGAATCTCTATATTGATTTCCATGAGGGTTGCACCAGTTTACATTCCCTCCAACGGTGTATGGATCCTTTCCCTCTCACCTCACATCCTCACCAGCATATCTTTTCCTTGTGGTTCTTGTTTTGTTCATTTTGTTTTCTTGATGATAGCCATTCTGACTGGAGTGAAATGTGTGTGTGTGTGTGTGTGTGTGTGTGTGTGTGTGTGTGTGTGTGTTTTGCTAGTCCTGGGGACTTGAACTCAGGGCCTGGGCACTTTCCCTTAGCTTCTTTTGCTCAAGGCTAGCACTTTACCACTTGAGCCACAGCACCACTTCTGACTTTTTCTGTTTATGTGGTACTAAGGAATCAAAACCAAGGGTTTCATGCATGCTAGGCAAGCACTCTACCACTAAGCCACATTCTCAGCCCAGTGAAACAGAATCTTGAGGTCGTTTTTATTTGCATTTCCTTTATGGGACATTGAACATTTCTTCATGTATTATTTTTAGCTATTTGTATTTTTAAAAATATGGAACACTTTACAAATTTGCATGTTATCTTTGTGATGGGGCCATGCTAATCTTTTCTGTATCTTTCCAATTTTAGTTTGTGTGCTGCTGCTGAAGTAAGCACTGTATTTATTCCTTTAAGAATGGCTTGTTCATCAGCATGGGGCAGGAAGTGGGGGGGAGATAAAGTAGGAGAAAAATGAGGGAGGAGGTAACAAGTTTGACAAGAAATGTGCTCTTTAGGGCTGGGAAGGTGACTCAGTGGTAAGAGTGCTTGCCTTGCACGCATGAGGCCCTGGGCTCGATTCCACATATAAAAAAGAAAAAAACCTGGAAGTGGCGCTTTGGCTCAAGTGGTAGAGTGCTAGCCTTGAGCTGAAGAGCTGAGGGACAGGGCCCAGGCCCAGAGTTCAGGCCCCACAACCGGACCCCCCCCCCAAAATGTGCTCTTTATGTACATATGTAACTGTAACCCCTCTGTACATAACCTTAATAATAAAATTAAATTTAAAAATAGAATGGCTTGTTCAATTAGCTTACCTAACTATTAACTGGGAATTTTTCACAATTTAATTTTTTACTTCTTTGTATATTCTGCATAATAATCCTTCTCCATTGAATAGCTGGAGATATTCTCCTATTCCATGGGTTATCTTTTGATTCTTAGTCATTGTTTCTTTTGCTGTACAGAAGCTTTATAATTTGATTTGATCTCATTTGTCTATTCTTGTTCTTGTTTTCTGGTCAATTAAAAACCTATTCAGAAAACAATTACCTGTATGTCTCTATCTTCCAGAGTTTTCCCTATGTTTTTTGTAGTCCTTTGAAATGTTACATTTAGATATTTAATCCATTTAGACGATTTTTGTTCAGGGTGAGAAAAGGAATCTACATTCAGTGCCCTATATGTAGATACCCATTTTTTTTTCCAGCACCATTTGTTGAAAAGATTGTCTTTTCTCAAGTGCATATTTTTGAAAACCTTGTCCAAAATTAGATGGCTGTGCTGGCCACTGGTGGCTCACACTTTGTAATTCTAGTTTCTCAGGAGGCTGAGATCTGAGGAGAGAGGTTTGAAGCCAGCCTGCGCAGCAAAGTCCATGAGACTCCTATCTCCAATTAAACACCAAAAAGCTGGAAATAGAGCTGTGGCTTAAGTGGTAGAGCATTAACTATGAGCAAAAAAGTTATATTTATTGGTAAAGTAGGATATTTAAAGTCACTCACAATTTTTGTGCCAGAGCTATCAATACATGGTATAGTGAAGTGTTTGTCTAATGAACTTGAGTGTGCCATCATTTAATACAAATATGTCGATGACTGTTATTCTTTTCGATGTATTTTCCCCTATTAATATGAAGTGACCTTTGTCTCTTCTAATTTTAGTTTAAGACTTATTAAGTTTCAAGAGCCAGAAAAAAATGACGTCTTGGAAAGAGACTGAAGAAGAGACTGGAGAGGAAGAGGAAAGAACCAGAACAGGAAATCAGAAAAAGGATATAAGAAGGCACCAGAGAAGACAGAAGAAACAGAGTAAGAAGCAGTTAGTCACAGGTTGAAATTTTTATTTTATTTTATTTTTTTCTTTTTGCCAATCCTGCAGCTTTGAACTCAGGGCCTGGTCACTGCCCCTGAACTTCTTTTGTTCAAAGCTAGTGCTCTGCCACTTGAGCCACAGTGCCACTTCCAGCTTTTTCTGTGTATGTGGTACTGAGGAATTGAACCCAGGGCTTCATGCATGCTAGGCAAGCACTCCACCCCTGAGCCACATTCCCAGCTCCACAGGTTGAAAATTTTAAATGGCAGATATTAATGGCATATATTAAAGTATTCATTGAATTAGACTCTGTGGGTATTGGTGGAGACTTTTCAAGAGCAATTTCAGTGCAGGAATTGGTGGCAAAAATCAGACTGGAGCTGGGTGCTGGTGGCTCACACTTATAATCCTAGCTACTCAGGAGGCTGAGATTTGAGGATTGTGGTTCAAAGCTAGCTCAGGCAGAAAAGTCTGTGAGACTTCTATATCCAATTAACCACCAGAAAACCAAAAGTGGTGCTGTGGCTCAAGTTGGTATAGTGCTCGCTTTGAGCTGAAGAGCTCAGGGACAGCATCCAGAGCCAAAATGCAAGCCCCATGACCAATGCCCCCCCCAAAAAAAAATCTTCAAAAAAAATCAGACTGGATTGGTAATGGGAAATTCTGGAGGTAATATGAAATTCTAAGTTTATCTTGTTAATATCTACTAGTATGATAAGTGTTCACATTAGAAGGAATTAGTGGATACACAACACTCAAAGGTTTTCACATGCCTAATGGATTTTTGTGTGAAATGTCTTTGATCAAGATTATAAATGACAATGAAGATTTATACTAAATATTTTGTAAGCAGAAAGGAAATGCTAAGCCCTTTCTTTGTCATAGCCTACCTATTGGGGACCTTTTTTTTCTTTATTTTATATGAATTTTCTTTAGTTACTCTGGACAAAATGTGAAGAGCAAGGAAAGGGGAATTTTCTATTTTCCAAGTTCTGAGTAGATGCTAATGAGGGATAAATTCCTCGAAAGATAACTATAAAATTACAGACATTTGTGTTCCTCTATTCAAGACTTACCATTTTAAAAAATCAAATTAGCTTGTACTGCCTGTGTAAAATAGTCAGTATTAGAATTAAGAGCTGATTGCGCTTTAAGAGCATAGTAGCTCTTGAAGGCTTAGTATGTGACCAGCATTTTTATTATCTGAAAAACCGATATTCATATTCATTCAGTAGTTTTCAAGAACTCTAGTAAATAGAAGAATTATGAATGTTGTAAGATGACATCTATGGATTTTGAAAACATTTTAGCTTTACATAATATAAACAAATTGACCACAAAGGAGGTTGTATAATAGGGTGATAGAGAGTATGGATTCTGGGGAAAGTGAAGGAAAAATCTATGCTCAGAGTACAGAACTGAATTTGGCAGATAGGTGTTCTGGGAGATGATTTCTTAATATTTCTGATTCTTCTTTCTTCCTCAAGTGTGAAATGGTATTAAATAAAGGAATGCTTTTCAAGCTCTTAGCATAATGCCTGACATAAAGTATGTGCTAAAACATGTCACTTATTGTATTACCTAAGATTACAAAATTATTCAAGTTGGAATCCAAATTTTACAAACATTGCTATGTCATTTACATAGGACTATCTTTAAATGTAGAATTGTAGATACTGTTTAGGATTATCTGTTAGTTTGGAAAAACAGACTTTCTTAATCCACCATTGGTACCTTTGCATATTCTTCTCATTACCTTGAATTACACATCCATCAATTCATTCCTCATTTACCTGAGCTCTCTTTAACTTATAAATGACAGAAATCTAATTCAGCCAATTTTGAGTAAAGAAAACCATATCGAAGCAATGGTTATATTATTGTGATGCCAAAGGTGGTAATGATTCTTAAAGAATATCATTCCTTTGGTTTGCCTTTTCTTTCTGTGTAACCCTCTTCATTCGTGGTCTGGCTTCTTGCATACAATAAGAGGCTAGAGAGAAAAAGGTTGGTCAGAATGTGAGGAAAGTCTCATGATTATGTGGTCCCTGTTCATCAGCCTCAGATGAAAGAGAAAAATCTCTCTCTCCCACATTTCATATAAAATCTAGGAGGAAATAGTTGAATGGAATAACTTGGATCATGTGCCAATCTACCTGAGCATCTATTGGAGCCAGAAGAATGGGATTGTATAACTGGTTAGGTCTAGTCTTACACTATGACAGGAAGTTGATACTATAGTTCACAGCCTCATGAGAACAACATGAGCTTTGGAGTTATCCAAAGAAAGGGCTGCTGTTAGTAGATGAGGGGAAAGCAAGTCATGGGTAGATTGAAACAACAAATAACAACAATAACACAAAACAACTCTATACTTTCAACTGAACAATCTCCTATTTTAGAACCCGAGGGCTATTGATTTCTTTTTCTTTCATTTTCTCCTTTATTCATTAGAGAAAATAAATTTCTAGTTTCTGATATTTTTTCCTTCTGAACATTTTTCATCTTCCTTTTTTTCTCTTTTTATTTGGGGGGGGTTTCCAGTCATGGGGCCTGAACTATGGGCCTGGGCGCTGTCCCTCAGCTCTTCAGCTCAAGGCTAGCACTCTACCACTTGAGCCACAGCGCCACTTCCGGCTTTTTTCTTTTTGCTTATGTGGTGCTGAGGAATCGAACCCAGGGCCTCATGCGTGCAAGGCAAGCACTCTACCACTGAGCCACCTTCCCAGCCCCCTTTTTTTTCCTCTTTTTAAAATTATCTTTAATAAGTTGTACACAGGAGGTACCATATAACAAAGAAGTTTATGAATACAATATATCTTATCAGTGTCATCCCCTTCAACATTCCATTTTACTTACATAAAAGACCAGAGAGTAAATATATTGGTTTTGCAGGTCATATGATTTCTATTGTAACTCCTCAAGAAGCTACAGACAGTGAATGTTAGACTGATCATTGTCAGAACTGCTACATTTATTCAGTGCTAATTATGTCTTACATTGCTAAATAAACAATCCATCAAAACTGGTATTTTAACATAGTTACCTCTGTTAGTCATGTTCCCAGCACTGTGACAAAGTACCTGAGAGAATCAACTTAAAAGGAAGAAGGTTTATTTGGGTTCACAGTTTTAGAGGTTAGTTGGCCCTATTGCTTTGGGCCTGTGGAGTCATAGTACATCCTGGTGGGAACACATGGAGGAGAGCTCTTTACCTCATGGTGGCCAGGAAGCAAAGAGAGAAATAGGAAGGGGTGACAGTCCCCACAATCCCCATCAGGTGTATATCTCTAGTGACCCGACTTCTTTACATTAGGGTCCACCCCCTAAAGGATTCCACCACCTCCCAGTAGTGCCACAGGGAACTTTAATATGGGCCTTGGGGATACAAACAAGATCTAAACTATAATATTAGCTGAGCATTTCTAAAGGGCTAAGAGGGGAAATTTTCCCTTCTTGTATATGAAAGAGTAGGGGCTTATATTTAGAAAGATCTGTATATTTCTCCAGATTTTTCTGCCCAATTTTGTTTGAAAGTGAAAAATTTGAAAGGCTTAAGGCTCTTTATCCTCCCTCTCCCCCATTAATATAATTATTCAGCCTTTGCTGACAACCTGGGAGTAGAAAAAGAGAGGAGATTGAGTCTATGCAGGATGGAGGGAAGATGAAGACAGCTTCTCAGTAGGGTCTGAGAAAGAGGAAAATTACTTTATTGATATGGGGTGATTAACTCCCAAAGGGATTTTTGAGAGACAGCTGCACACAGAGAGTGATAGTAATTAGAACTAATTACTGTTGTTGTAGATGTTTTGCATTTCTGTAGCACTGTGTACTTACAAAGAATTTTGTAATCACTTATTAACTCTCTTCCACCATAGCCTTGTGACATGGGTTTATATTATTGTTACATGTGTTTGTATTCATCTGGGAAGAATTTGAGCTATTGTGGCCTCCTACTAGGATTAAGGAATCAAAATTCTAATTGTATCTCTTATCTCACTGTGTGCCTTGATAATACAAATGATGAGAACTTGAACGTTGTCTTACTCAGTAATTTTACTATGAAGAATAACTCATGAAGCTGGCTCAGGCTTTGCCAAATTAAGCAAGATATCATAAGATAAGTAGGTGCTTAATAGCAGTACTAATCTCTTTAAACATTAACTTTTTTCCAGGTTTGGGGAAATTAAGTTACAATAGGGTCTCTTTCATAGAAATTTTTTGTCAAGTGATTTGCAAAGGGCCTAGCATACTTACTTAATAAATATTAGCTATTACAAATGCCAGGAAATGAATAGATGACTCAGGAAATCTGTGCGATTTATTTACTCTCATTGCCTCCATTTAATGGCTTTAGTATTCCTGACTTTGGATAAAGATTTCTACAGATTTTTAATGATTTAGTTAACAGTTATAGGTTGACTAGAATTTATCAGACCTTGTTCTTGGAGCAAGAATACAGTGGTAAACAGAGAAGTTCATCTCTATCCTTGTGTCCTCTGCAAAGGGGAGGCAGTGGAAAGTAATGGAACTCTGAGTTGGGTAGAACTGCATTCCAGTTGATTTTTGTATTTAACAGGTGTGTCATCTTTGACCAATGAATAACCTTTTGAGACTTGCTTTGGGTAATCTGTGAGGTAGAGGTGGTGACAGCTTCCTAGACTTATGAGAGTTTTGAAGTAAGTATCTAGTACATTGCTTCCTAGACTTTAAATTCAAACTTATTAAATTTAGTGTCATCACCACCATTGCTAAATAAACAGTGTGCTGGGAAAGGTAATTAATGATGAGTAGACTAAAGTAGATTAAATGAAATCTATGGGTCATGCAAATGCCAGAAGACCAGAGAGAAGGTTCTAGAGGTGGAGAGAAGTATAAGATTCTCCCTCCTCTCTTCTTACCCCCAGGTAATTTCTAGGGAAGCAGTGGCCTACATCCCACAACCTAAAGACTCACACTTTTCTTTCCTTTGGACTATCAGCTTATGAGTTGATATGAAATCCAGAGTCTGTTCAAAGGTCACCTTAAAACAAATTAGTTTGGAGGTCTACAGGCTAAGGATTTGGATTCTTGTTCTTTATGGCTTCCACCAGTGTTTTCTTGCCTAGCAAGGTTTCTAACTTGGATGTAGTTTCCTAATCTAAGTTCTCACCCTTCAGGTGCTATAGCAAGTCTATGAACTGTTCATAGGTTTTTAAGGGTGTTATTATAAATTATTATTATTAAAATAATTTTAAAAGATGACAAAGGAGTCTTCTAAGGCAGTTCTTCCAGGAGATAGGAGGAGTATTTTCTAGGATAGTAGTTTAATCCTGTCTCTTTTCCAGAATTGATTAATAATTTTGGCTTTGTGGGTCACAAAGCCAAAATTTGATATCTGGCTCATCTCAGAATAAGTTTCCTGACTATTACTTTAACCTGTAGAAATTAAATTGCTTCTGAAAATTAAACTTCGCTATGTTTAACTTTAGAATTCAGCTGGGGGGAGGGTGGCTCAGTGGTAGAGTGCTTGCCTTGCATGCAAGAGGCCCTGGGTTCGATTCCTCAGCACCACATAAGCAGACAAAAAAAAAAAAAAAGCTGGAAGTGGTGCTATGGCTCAAGTGGCAGAGCACTAGCTCTGAGCTGAAGAGCTGAGGGATAGTGCCCAGGCCCAGAGTTCAGGCCCCACGACTGACAAAAAAAAAAATTCAACTGGGTACTTGTGACTCATGCCTGTAATCCTAGCTACTCAGGAGGCTGAGATCTGAAGATTTTGGTTCAAAGCCAGCATGGGCAAGGAAGTTCATGGGGCTTTTATCTGTCTCCAATTAAGTACCAAAAAAAAAAAAAAATGTAAGCCTGTGGATCAAGTGGTAGAGTGCTAACTTGGATCAAAGAAAGCTCAGGGACAGTGCCCAGGTTCTGAGGTCAAGCCCAAGGACCAGCACACACACACACACACACACACACACACACACACACACACACACACACACACACACACACACACGAAAGAATTGAATAATTCTAACATTTATAGCACAATAAAAATCTATTCCCTTATCACTAGAGCTATGTTTTATTTCTTAAGCTTGGAACACAAACAATCCCACCTCCCTTAGCTAGGCCACAGTTCTCTTGTATTCTGTTTCGAATTTGCTGAGATTTTGGGACTTACAGATTTGTGACTTTCACTAATTCTGGATAGTTTTCAGGTATTATTTCTTTGCTGTATTAGTGTGTTTCCTCTCTTTCTGATGTTTCATAAATTTAAGTCTTTCCTGTTGCTCCAAAAGTCCTTATCATTGCACCAATCGTTTTTTCTCTAGTTTTCAAACTGAAAATTTCTGTTGACCCAAATTCTGGCTCACCAATTCTTGGTTCATCCATATCATTTCCACTAGTTTTCTTTTCATAATTTATATCTCTTTGCTTTAATTGCCTATCTTTCCATTCATTTCAGTAATGTTCACTTTTACTTTCTGAACTATGGACACAAGAGCTGCTTTAAAATATTTGATACTATCAGCACCTTTCGATTGACATTAGTTGTACTTTTCTCACCTTGAAAACTGATCATAGGATTAGAGGTGTGGCTCAGGTAGTAGAGCCCCAGCCAAAGAGCAAGAGCATCAGCTACCAAGTTCAAGTCTGGGACAAAAAAAAAAAAAAGAAAAGAGAAAAGAAAACTGGTCACATTTTTGTAGTTCTTAATATGTTCAGTAGTATGTCTAATAATTTAGGACTTTATCAGACATTTAATGTATTATAAGACTCTGGGTCCAATTTAAATCCTCTTAGGAGTGTTGGCTGTTCTAGTTTTAACAGAAAGTTAACACTATTGAGTTTAGACTGAAAGTTGGGTGTCATTTTCTCTGGAGAGTAATTTCATTAACTGTTTTTCACAGTCGTTGCTATGCAGTCTGGGTCTGTTCCTACATGCATTACTCAAAGGTTAGTTTAGGACTTAGGTTATAGGCGAGCTCAGTTCTAAAGCTTTTGTTATATTTTTTCTTAATTTTTGTGAGCATGCACAGCGTGGTGTATGAACTTGTGTCAAATCATAGGGATTTTGACGACCCCTTACTCCTACCTCTTCAGGATTTTGCCTACATTCTTTTTTGTCAGAGGACTCTTTCACTATCCCTTTCCTAGAAGACAGAAAAACAAGAGATTTTTAGTTTCCTGGGTATCAACTGTATATAATCTTAACACATTTGAGAGCAAACAAACCTCTAATGCACTTGCATATTCATGAATGCACTGCCATTCTAAGAAAGGAGAGTCAATAAAATCTGTTTTTAGAGATTTTTGTCTATGTATTTATTTTTCAGAAATAGTTCAGGCATCCAATGAGTATTTATAATTAATTTCATCATTTACTTAAACTCTTTTTTTGGGGGGGGGTCCGGTTATGGGGCCTGAATTCTGGGCCTGGGCGCTGTCCCTCAGCTCTTCAGCTCAAGGCTAGCCTCTACCACTTGAGCCACAGCGCCACTTTTGGCTTTTTTTTTTTTTTTCTGTTTATGTGGTGCTGAGGAATCGAACCCAGGGCCTCATGCATGCAAGGCAAGCACTCTACCACCGAGCCACCTCCCCAGCCTGCTTAAATTCTTAAAAGTTAGTAAAGGATCTGAAAATTGTAATTTTTGCTAACCTCTATGCTTAATGATTTCTAGAATTATAAGACTCTCATAAAACAACTTTTATATTTTTAGGGTTCACCCACTTGAAATGATATCTATGGTTTTCATTTCATTTCATCTAATACACACACATGTTTTTTGTTTTTTGTTTGTTCCCCCTCTGGTCCCGACCCTTGAACTCTAGACCTGGGCACTGTCCCTCAGCTCCTTGCTCCAGGTTAGCACTTCACCACTTGAACCATAGTGCTACTTCTGGCTTTTTTGTGCTTGAATTGGAAATAAGAGTCTTATAGACTTTGAACTGTGATTCCTAGATCTCAGCCTCCTGAGTAGTTAGGATTACAGGTGTGAACCACTGGCACCTGGCTACATTTTTTTTTTAATTTAAAGGAAGTTATAGGAAAAGTGATAATTTACTTAGCTCATAAAGCAAGCCTTTATGAGCTTTCCTTTATGAAGGAAATCTAGGAAATTTAAACTGTGAGCTCAATTGCCGTTCTATAAAAACAAAAATCTTGTATCGCCTTTTTTTTTTTTTTTTTTTTTTGCCAGTCCTGGGGCTTGAACTCAGGGCCTGGGCACTGTTCCGAGCTTCTTTTGCTGAAGGCTAGCACTCAACCACTTGTGCCACAGTGCCACTTCTGGCTTTTTCTGTTTGTGTGGTATTGAGGAATCGAACTCAGGGCTTCATGCATGCTAGGCAAGCATGCTACCACTGAGTCACATTCCCAGCCTGTCATTATTTTTTTAAGGTAAGGTGAATCTAAGTGACTCTGAGTCATACCTAAAGCTCTTAGTTTGGCTTTGAACTAAATATCTAACAAGAAATGCCTCTTTCATAATTGTTTGTTTCTAGGGTATGTGTGGGGCAGAGTGTTACTTCCATAAATTAGAAGAGAAAGAGAACTCTTACAAAAGGGTGAAACCCTGATGGAGAAAGGACTAAAATTGGAAGGATAAGGAAAAGGAAGAGGGTATGTGGGATAGGGAGGAGACAGACAATCCCGGAAGAGGATTAAACTGTTAGGTTTTTAAAAAGAGGTAGCCAAGTTAGAACAGCACCAGCATGCACGTGGTATTCAGGTAAGGGGTAGACCTGCTGGGACCAGGCAAGGTTGGCACTCCACCTGGCTGGGAAAGAGAGAGAGCAAGAAAAGAACAGAGAGTGAGCTAGAATAGAACAGAGAGAGCCAGAAAAGAGCAGCAAGAGCAACAGCAAGAGCAAGAGCAAGAGAGCGTCTGGGCCTGGGTTAGGCCTTATGTAGGGTATGGGCGGGGAAAGGTGTGGCCACATCAAATTCAGATGTGACCTCAGCGGATGCAGATGTGACCTCTTCCAGGTATCCCAGTTGCCTAGGTAACGCAGGTACTGGGTGGAGACTTTGCTGCGAGGAGGGTGGAGTCTGCTAGCCATCCAGGAGAGGACCTTACATAAACCAGGTAAAAAGACAAATAGAAAGAGATAGACTGTAATGGCTAAGAAAAATAATAGCATTTTGATACACTGCATTTTAACAATGAATAATGTATTATTAAGAGACTTCTTGAGATACATTAGACACACAGGCATCAGAATAGAGGCTCCCCTCCACAGTCCTTTTCCAGACTCTTTTCTCTAGTCCTTCATTTTTCCTTCTCATCCCACACACCCAGAAAGACCAGAAAATCTGTAGAGAAATGCGCCCACACAGGCGTCTATACCTAGAAACACATATGCTTAGGTTCACATCCATGCAATGCAGAAGAATATACATATATACCCACAAGGTATTCACGACCTTGGTGCCTACACAGAGACAATATGACTTCTAAAAGTCACTTAATTGAGATTTGATATGTACAAAATGAAGTGCACTCTGAACAAGGTAAACACTTTAGGAATCCTTCTGTTACCCCTACATATCTTCGCATGGAGATACCAGCAGCTCATGTATGCTGATCCCTGCATTACCGCTTCCATTTCCATATACCAAAATCTTCTCTGTTTCAAACACTGGCTTCAAAACATCATTCTCATGATTTCCCAGATTGTTTCCCCAGATTGTTCTAGCCAAAGTAATCTCTCACCTCCTTTATAATAGATTTACATATATAGCAGTTCAGCTGCTAGACACACTTTCAGATGCTCTGACTGTATGGATATCTATTTTGTTTGTTTGTGTGGATATCTATTGTTTTATACAATGCAGACAACAACTTTTAAGTTTTCAGGGTTCACTTCTAGAAAACAGGATGGTTTAGTGAATAAACTGCTTTTAATGGATACCACTTTCACTGCAAGGGAAAAACCAAGGCACTTAAGAGGACGGGCAGCTGGGAGGGGATGTGGTGCCATTCGGCATTCATTTTCCTCAGTTGGGAGGAGGCTGGCGATTGTGGCCCTTCCAGCAGCCCGGTGCTTAGGATTTCTCTCCCCGCCTTGGCAGCTGGTCCAGGAGGCTGAGGACTAACTAGGAGAACAGGGTGGGGAGAAGCAGAGTCAGCATGCCTCTGATTTACAAGTAAAAGGCTCCATTTTGTTCTTTGAGCCACAGAAAAAGATTAGGCACCAGTCAGAATGCTCATTTCTTGGTTTACACTGGAAAATATGCCTCCCCCAACACGCCCCAGGACTTGGCTATTCCCACCTCTTGGTCAGGACATTCTCGATTACATTAAAGGTCCCATTCTAGTCAGTAGGTGTTTGATCAGGAGTGTGAGTGTGATGACATTAGGTGCAGTGTCACTGGTTCATGACAGCCGATGTCTCTGTTGCTGTGGAGGAACAAAACATATACCTATATGACACTGAGGATTTTGTATTATTTAAGGCAGATAGAAATGTAATTGCCTTCTTTGGTTGAGTGGGTAACTTTCAGTAATATTTAATAAAATAACACATTGTGGGGGGGCATACAAGCTTAGCTTTTTTTGATCAAGGCTGGTACTCTCCCATTTGAGCCACAACTCCACTTCCTGATTTTTGCCAGCTAATTGGAGATATGAGTCTTCTATGAGTCTTTACTGTCTGGTCTGTCTTTGAACCTTGATCCTCAGATCTCAACCTTCTGAACAGCTAGTATTACAGGCATGAACTACTGATACCCAGCAAAATAACACATTTTATATAAGAATAACAATAAACTTAAATTTGCAATCATAGCAACATGTTATTTGCAGGACATAGATAAAATTTGATGTATGTATATAGCTTTAATTACCTTTTTTTTTCTTTTTTGGTCATGGGGCTTGAACTCTGGGCCTGGGCACTATCCCTCAGCAGTTCAGCTCAAGGTGAGCACTCTACCACTTGAGTCACAGCACCACTTCCAGTTTTCTGAGTAGTTTACTGGAGATAAGAGTTTCACGGACTTTCCTGCCTGGGCTGGCTTTGAACTGTGATCCTCAGATCTCAGCCTCCTGAGTAGCTAGGATTATAGGCCTGAGCCACTGACACCCCACTTAATTATCTTTAAGTAGCTATACAAACAAGTTTTAATTCAACATGTCAGTTTATGAGTACAATGTGTTTTTATCAATGTCGTCCATCATTTTTCCTTCTATCTATCCCAGCACTACCACAATCATATGTATGTTATATATATAATAGACATTTGTGTGTGTATGAAAGAGAGAGAGAGAGCACACACAGCTGGGCATGGTCCCTGAACTATTTTGATCACAGCTAGTGCTCTACCACTTGAGCCACAGCTCCAGTTTTGGATTTTGGTGGTTAACTGGACTTTCCTGTCTGGGCTGGCTCTGAGCCATGACCCTTAGATCTCAGCTTTTGAGTTGCTAGGATTGCAGGTATGAGCCACCAGCACTGGGCTAATCATATTTTTTGAGGCAGAATCTTGCTATGTAGTCAAGACAGGCTTTGAACTTTCTATGTAGCCCAGGCTGGCTGCAAACTCACAATCTTTTATTCTATTTCTGGGTTTACAGGTATTCAACACCACACCTGGCTCAAAATGCAATTATTACAAAAAGCTTTATATGCATATTACCAATTAAAAACATTACTTTCCATATTTATTTACACGTTCTCCCATCTTTTATTCTTATTACTATTATTAACCACTACATTTTACTGAGAATCTAGTGTATATCAAGAACTATTAGGAGGGTTTTTTTTTTTTTGTTTGTTTTTTTGGTGTTTTTTGTTGTTGTTGTTGTTTGGCTTTTTGTTTAGTTAGTTTTTCCCCGAGGCTTGAACTTAAGGCCTGGCACTGTCCATGCCCCCCCCCCCCCCCCCCAGCCCAAAGCTAGTGTTCTACCACTTAAGCCAGAGATCCACTTTCAGCCTTTTTGGTAGTTTTAGTGGTAGTGGAGATAAGAGTATCAGTGACTTCCTGCCCTGGCTGACTCAGATCTCGGCCTCCTGAGTAGCTAGGATTACAGGCATGAGCCATCTGTGCCCAGCTTTAAAAATTGACACAGCTGGCCGCTGGTGGCTCACGCCTGTAATCCTAGCTACTCAGGAGGCTGAGATCTGAGGATCGCAGTTCAAAGCCAGCCTGGGCAGGAGAGACTGTGAGACTCCTATCTCCAATAAACCACCAGAAAACCAGAAGTGGCACTGTAGCTCAAGTGGTAGAGCACTGGCCTTGAGCTGAAGAGCTGAGGGACAGCGCCCAGGCCCAGAGTTCAAGCCCCAGGACTGGAAAAAAAAAAAATTGACACAGTCATTATGCTTATTTATAGGATAGCATGTGATATTCTAATACATTACTCATTGGATATATATTTATATCAGTGTAAACATATCTGTCTCTCAAACATTTTTTATCTCCTTCTGGTAAAAACGTTCAAAATCCATTCTTCTGGTTTTTGTTTTGTTTTGTTTTGTTTTTAGACTATACTCCTGTTGTGTGACAGTCTTAGCTTTCAGTAAGGTATTTTGGAGTATGTTTTTTAGGAAGGTTATATTTTCAATTATTTTTTATTAAGGAATGTTTTGAATATATTGTAACTGTAAGAGAATAACTTTTTCCCACAGACCTGTCACCTAACTTAACATTTAGCATTTTTGGATAATCTTGTTTCTCCTATAACCTCATAGTATTTCCACCTAAATATTCTAGAAATCAGTTATACCAATAAAGATTTCAGCGTACATCTGAAAATATGCAAACTTTAAAAATGATCAAGCTGTTGTAATTAAACCTAGAAGGGTCATAATAGTTTCTTAATATCATTAAATATCCAATTAATGTTTAAATTCTTCTCATTGGCTTACACACTTTTATTTTTACAGTAGAAATCAGAATACAAATACAACCCATAAACTGCAATTACTTGAAATACCTCTAAAGTCTCTTTAAATAGGTAAGTTCTGTTCCATTGCTATTTTCCTTAAAAATTTGTTGTTGAAAAAAATTAGATCATTTGATTATAGTCTTGAATCTGTTGATTGCATCCCTGTGGTTTTATCATGTTCACTTTTCCTCTATATTTTCAGTAATTTGGAGTTATATAACAAGTACTTAAAAATTGTTTTTGTTGAAAAGCATTGGCTCTTTTTGGGCCCAGGAATTAATTAGAAGCAGGAGAAAAGCTAGACATCCTAATACCTGTCTTTGCTCTTAGCCATTCTCTCTGCAGTCATTTTGCAATCATTTGGAATCCAGGAAGGCCAGGACTTATTTATAACATACTTTTAAGAAAGGAAAGAGAAAGCTGCCCCCAAAGTGGGGAATCTCAGAGCTTTTACCAAACCAGTGGAAACAACTTCTCTGGAACCCTTCGAAACCAGACAATTCCTGTGACCGGGACTGTTTATATATAGCTCTTCCTTATGTCCCTAATTCCTTGTGTGTTTAAAACAACAGTTCATGTCTATATCCTGAAGAAAACCTAAGATTCTGTCTTTTTCTGCTGTCCATTCCATGTAATAAATCTTTTTTACTATCTTTCATCATCTATCTTTATTTTTTATATAGGGGTGAGCAGACAAACTTGACATGGAACTTTGGATTTTGGTCCTGGGGTGGGGGAAGGGGAGAGGAAGAGGGTGTCTGAAAACTTTAGTTTCAAGGATTTGACCCAATTTATGTTCAATCCTTTATAGCAAGAATATATATATATATATATATATATATACATATGTATGTATATATATATATATATATATATTTTTTTTTTTGTCAGTCATGGGTCTTAAACTTGAGGCCTGGGCACTGTCCTTGAACTCTTCAGCTCAAGGCTAGTGCTCTACCACTTGATTAATTGGAGATAAGAGCCTCATGGACTGGGCTGGCTTTGAACTATGATCCTCAGATCTCAGCCTTCTGAGTAGCTAGGATTACAGGAATGAGCCACCAGCACCTAGCTGCAAGAATATTTTTGTAGGTGATATTATATATTTCCTTCGGAATAATATCTGGTTACCTGTTTATAATGTCAATAGTGTAGGATGATTAATGACTACTTCTATTAATTCATTTTAGTTTTCAAGATTTGGAGCTTCCTCCAACCCAACAATACTGTGGACTTAAATCATTTTTTTGCTGAAGAGCTGAGGGACAGCGCCCAGGCCCAGAGTTCAAGCCCCACGACCGACAAAAAAAAAAGAAAAGAAAAGTCCTTCTCTTACTAAATTGCTTTTGCACCATTGTGAAAAAAAAATCATTTTCAGCTAAGCAAGAGTACAATGCCCTGAGTTCAAGCCCTAGCTCTGACACTCATGAACACACACACATTCACACACAGCATTTACACATACAAAATTATTTCTCTATATGTATATATCTATCTGTGGATTTTGTTTTGTTCTATTATCAATCAGCTTGCTGGAGTATTTTTTCTCTATTCAGAGATCACAAGTAGGTGAGGATTAGTTCTTCTAGTATTGGTAGAGTAAGCCAAAGGCTTACGAACTGAACAGACATACTCAGAGCTCAGAGCTCCAAGTTCTAAGAATTACAGGCTTGTGGCTGTAGGTGCTCAGGTTAGAAGCTCATCACTCTGGTCTTAGAATGCCCAGGGTGCTGCACTCAGCAACTAATGTAAACCTCAGAAATTAGCAGCAGCTAGTGGTAGCAAGTCAACACCAGCTAGTATTGCAGCTCTAAAGCTTTGTGGTTGTGAACCATGACTCTGGTCACACAGCTAGTATCATAGTTATCATGTTGCAGGTGTTGAGACTCTTGGCTCTTACAACCATTAGACTTATATCTCTTAGGCTTTGGGTACCAGGACCATTGGTCTTTAAGACTGGGAAAATCCCTGGAACTCTTCCAGCAACCAAGGTCCACATTCCTCTTCTTTAGTTCTGCCCAGCCTTCTCTATACTTCCATCATCCTTTATTATCTCTGGAACTCTTGCCACTTTCTTGCCAATACTGCTGGTGCTGCTGCCGCCACCATCTCCTCTTCATATTACCAGCTCAGTCTGCTCTCCCCATAATTAAGGTCATATATAGGTAAGAGGATGCCATTTGGGAGAGGCTTTTTATTGCGTCTAACATTGCAATACCACAGGGCAGCATAGTTAGACGTCTCCTGACTGACTTGAAAAAAGTGAGCTGAACTGCCTGCTTATGTGGCTAGAATGGGTGTGTGGGGCAGTGGAATAGCATGCAAATGAAGGCTTATATTTGCACCAATCATAGTACTGCTTCTAACTCCACCAATCAAGGGGCCCACATAGAGTCTTATATAGGTATCAATCACAGGGCCTGCTTCTCATTCCATCTTGAGTGAGAATAGCTGCAGTACTTATTTTGTCCGGAATACTGCCTTTCAAAGTTGGTGCAGGTTTGTCTGGAGATTGTGACTGGAGCAAGGCCTTCTGCATCCAGAATCATGTGTACCGAACAACCAGGCTATCATGAGGGCAGTCTGGCTGGTGTTCAGAGAAGAGACTGACAGTTCCCAGCTCCAGACTGCCACGCATCCAGGCAGAGTCCATCTTCTGCCATTCAAAAGCTTGAATGATCTGCTCCAGTGATTTTTTCACACTCACAGAAAAACACTATAAGGTGTTTACAATAAAGATTTAAAATTCAAAGCAAAACTAACATTCTCCACAGCTATGAACAATTTCATCGCATGTAACAATGTTTGATAATGCTATACTGCTGCCCTAGTTCTCTAACGAAGAGTTGGGTCCTTCTGAGCTATTTCAGTTCCACTGCTGTATTTGTCAGTCTTTCTGCCTGTCTCATACTGTTTTGACTACTATACCTTTAAAAGTCAAAACTGTATTCCAAGGTTAGTCTTCTTTGTCAAAGTTGATTTTGTTGCTATACTAACTTTAGAATCAGATGATCAATTTCTACAAAACAGCCTACTGGGAGTTTTATAAGGATTGCACTGAATCTAAAGATCAGTTTGAGGAGTAAAGACATCCTAACAATATTAAGTTCTCTGAACAAGTTATCTCTCTCCAGTGTGAATATCTTTAAATTTCCTGAGAAGTATTTTATAGTTTTTAGTGCCGAAGTCTCCCACATCTTTTGTCAGATTTATCTTTAAATTTATCAAGGTTTGTAGTGTTATTATAAATGGCATTTTATTTTATTTATTTATTTATTTATTTTTGTCGCTCGTGGGGTTTGAACTCTCGACCTGAGTGCTGTCTCTCAGCTCTTCAGCTCAAGGCTAGCACTCTACCACTTGAGCTACAGCGCCACTTCCAGTTTTCTGGTGGTTTATTGGCGATAAGAGTTTCACAGACTTTCCTGCCTGGGCTGGCTTTGAACTGCGATCCTCAGATCTCAGCCTCCTGAGTAACTAGGATTACAGGTGTGAGCCACCGGCGCCCGGCTATAAATGGCATTTTAAAACTTAACAACTTGTGATTGTTGCAAATACATAAAATTTAATCGGTTTGGCATTACAGGATGGAATAGGAGAAACCCTAGGTCTCCTTGGCACAGGCCCAAATTTTCTTAATAGAGACCCAGAAACACAACAAATCAAAGAAAGGTTGGACAAATGAGATTGCATAAAATTGCAGAGCTTCTGCATGGCAAAGGACATAGCTAGCAAGATCAATAGAAAACCCACGGATTGGGAGAAGATCTTCACTAGCCATACAACAGACAAAGGTCTCATATCTAAAATATACCTGGAACTCAAAAAATTAAATCCCCCAACAACAAATCTTCAAAGAAACAACTGCCAAATAAATAAGTGGGCTAAAGACTTAAAGAGAAACTTCTCTGAAGAGGAAAGAAGGATAGCCAATAGACACATGAAGAAATGCTCAACCTCTCTAGCCATAAAAGAAATGCAAATCAAAACAACATTGAGATACCACCTCACCCCAGTTAGAATGGCTATAATCAAGAACTCTAATAACAACAGATGCTGGAGGGGATGTGGACAGAAAGGAACCTTACTGCATTGTTGGTGGGAGTGTAAACTTGTTCAACCACTTTGGAAAGCAGTATGGAGGTTCCTCAAAAGACTCCACATAGAGCTCCCCTATGACCCAGCAATCCCACTTTTGGGCATTTACCCAAATGATCACAAACAAGACCACACTAAAGCTACCAGCACAACTATATTTATTGCAGCATTATTTACCATAGCTAAGATAGGGAACCAACCCAGATGCCCCTCAGTAGATGAATGGATCAAGAAAATGTGGTATATACACAATGGAATTCTATGCCTCCATCAGAAAGAGTGACATTGCCCCATTTGTTAGGAAATGGAAAAACTTGGAAAAAATTATATTAAGTGAAGTAAGCCAGGCCCAAAGAAACATAGGTCCCATGGTTTCCCTTATTTGCAATAACTAGTATATGTCTGAGTCAAGCAGGAAAGGTCAGATAAATTGATTTTAGGGAAATGAACCCCAAGATAAGTACTCAAATTTTTTTCTTTCATGCGATTGTTTCTAACATATTTATAAGATTATTTCTTTGTTGCTTTGTATGTCCCTCCTCTATGGTATAACCCCTGCGTTCACTGTATTTGATATTGGTATAATTTGTGGAAGGGAAAGAAAAAACAAATCGTTTAAATAGGGATCCAGGTGGACCATTGCACCAATGAGATGTACAAGTGGTTATGTCAAAAAACAAACTTTACAACTTTGGTGGAGGGGGGCGTGGGCACGGGTGGATTGGGCGGAGGGGGGAGGGTAAATGGGAAGGAAAGGGAAGGGGAAACAGGAGGAGGCAACAATGCTTGATAAGAGATGTACTCATTACCGTGCCCATGTAATTGTAAACCCTCTGTACAGTATTTTCACAATGAAAAAAAATTTTTTTATTGGTTTGGTTTTTTTTTTTTTCTTTGCTGTACTGGGATTTGAATTCACCACCTCACACTTTCTAGGCAAGCACTCTACCACATACTCCACATTCCCAGCCTTTTTTGTTTTAGGTTTTTGTTTGTTTTGTTTTCTAGGTCTCAGAATTTTCCCTAAGACTAGCCTCACCACAGGCCACAATCCTCCTACCTACAACCTCTTTTGTAGCTGGGATCAGCCCTGTACCACTGAGTTCAGCTAGTGAGAACTTTGGTCCTGTGGATCTTTGCCTCCTAGTAGCTGAGATTACAGGCATGAGTTATCACATCTGGCCACCAGTAGCTTTTTGTACAGTTATCCTGCATCTTTTAACTTTTTAAAACTCACTTAGACCTTATTTATTAGACCTTTTTTTAGTATATTTTATCACATTTCTATATAAACAATCATGCTATTTGCAAAATCAGGTAGTTTTACTTATTCCTTTTTAACACTGGCTATTCTTTTCCTGAACTGGTCAGAACCTCCATTACAATGTGGAAAATAATTATTGAGTAAATAATCTAAATGATCTAAAGTGAGAAAGTGTTCAGTCTTCAACCATTAGGAAGTTATTTAGAGATGCTCTTTATCTGTGGAAATTCCTTTTCATTTTGAGCTTGTAAATTTTGTGTGTGCGCCAGTTCTAGGGTTTGAACTCAGGACCTGAGTGCTGTCCTTTAGCTTTTGCACTCAAGGCTGGTGCTCTACCATTTGAACCATAGTTCCACTTCTGGCTTTTATTGGTTAATTGGAGGTAAGAGTCTCAGGGATTTTCCTTTTTGGGTGGTCTTCAAACCATGATCCTCAGATCTCTACCTCCTAAGTAGCTAGGATTAGAAGTTTGAGTCACTGGCACCTGGCTGTAATTTTTTTTTTTTTTTTTTTTTGTCTCATGGGGCTTGAACTCTGGGCCTGGGCGCTGTCCCTGAGCTCTTCAGCTCAAGGCTAGCGCTCTACCAGTTGAACCACAGTGCCACTTTCAGTTTTCTAGTGGTACATTGGAGATGAGTTTCATGGATTTTCCTTCCAGGGCAGGCTTTGAACCATGATCCTCAGATCTCATTCTCCTGAATAGCTAGGATTACAGGCGTGAGCCACAGGTGCCTGTAAATAATTTTTTTTTTACGAGGAGTGGGTGCCGGATTTTGTCAAATGCTTCTTCTACATTTGTTTTGTTTTATTTTTCTATGCTGGAGATAAAATTCAGGGCCTTGCACATACTAGGCAAGTGCTTCACTACTGAGCTACATCCCCAGCTGCCATTTCTGCTTTTATTGAACTGATCATATATTTATTGTTTTTCTAAGTTTGTTGGCAGAGTTGTTACTAGATTCCAGTTGCGTTCTCAGTTCTTGAGAGAGAAGATTTCAAGCAAGATTCATAGCATAATGAAAGTTTATTAAGTGAAAAGCTTCTGAGGTAAAGTAAGGAGATACTCTAATAGAAGAGAGTGAGTCATCTAAGTAAGATTATAGATTTTCATTTTTGTGTATCTCAGCTTTATCAGGGCTTAAGAAGAAATTTGTAGCGACTCATAAATCTGTCAAGACAGCACTGGGCTTCCTACCTGTTTCATTTGGAGTGATCCTCTGCTTTAGAGCAAAATCTTGTTTATATGCAAAACTATTATCCAGAAATGTCCTCCCTTTGTAATTTTTTTTGCATCTTTTCATCTTCTATTTACTGGTTTCTTTTTATCTAGTTTTATTGACTGAACTCTCCTCAAGACAGAATAAAACAAGTAAAGATTACCTGTCTGTCCACACATAGCTGGAGATAGGCAGACTTTCTTGCCAGATGAAATTGTAAAAATGGTCTTGAACATGTTTTCCCCTGCTTTGGTATTATATGAGTTACAGAATTTTACATTTTAGCTTGGGCTGGTTAAGATAATAAAATCCCCAAAAAACTCTGAACAGCAAAACTGTCTTTAGGAGGAAGGCAATGGGAGAGAAAATATACCAAGAGCCCAAAGTCTTTACCCAGTAGTTATAGTTTAGTTAGGATACAAAACGTCCTCCTTTAAGATTTTTTTCCCAGGGGAGAGCGCGAACACAGTTCCCCACTACCACAGACTATGCGGCCGGGTTTCCCACATTTGGGGAAATGGCAGGGGTTAGCACATCCGGAGTGCAAGGGATCAGCCTCGCCTGGAAAACCACCTTTGTGATCATGGTATCTCCCCTGCCTCTCTCTTTTTTTGCATCTTTTCAATCTTTTTATATACAGTTTTGCGGATATAAACACAATAATAAAATATTTGGTAGAATTCACTAGTGAAGAAACATAGGCCTAAAGTTTTCCTTGTGCCAAGAAGTTAAATACAAATGCCATTTATTTAAGTGTGTGTGTGTGTGTGTGTGTGTGTGTGTGTGTGAGAGAGAGAGAGAGAGAGAGAGAGAGAGAGAGAGAGAGAGAGAGAGAGAGAGAGAGAGTCCTAGGGTTTGAACTTAGGGCCTTGTACTTGCTAGGCAGATGCTCTATCACTGGAGTTACACTCTTGATTTTAGAGTTTTGGTGTGTGTTTTCTTTTGTAACAGCCTGGGGCACAAACTCAGGGCCCCTGAGCTTTTGTGCTCAAGGCTAGCACTCTACCACACTCTACCAAGTGAGCTACAAATCCACTTCCAGGTTATTTTGTGTGTGTGTGTGCTTGACTGGAGATAAGAGTATCACAGACTTTCCTGCCTGGCTGGCTTTCAATTGTGATCTTCAGCTCTCAGCCTCCTAAGTAGCTAGGATTACAGGTGTGAGCCACCAGTGCCTGCTTGCTTTAGTTATTTTTGATAGGGTCATACTTCTTGATCCAGGCCAGCCTCAACCATAATCTTCCTACCTTTACCTCCCTCCTCACTGGATATAGGTATGAGCCACCATACCCAGCTTGTCTTTTGAGGTTGAGTAATGCTAACTTCCCCTTCCTCTGTTCTTGGAACCACAATCGTCTCATCTCTGAGATGAGACATCACATCAGGTTGAGCCATCACATTTGGCTTGAGAAAATTTCAATAGTTTGCGTTTTCTGTGTCTTAGTCCATTTTTTTTTTACTGTTATGCAGAGTATATCAGATAAAGTTAATTTTTTTGTATGGCAGTCATGGGGCTTGAACTCAGGGCTTGGGCTCTGTCTGTGAGCTTTTCTACTCAAGGCTAGTACTTAACCACTAAAACCACAGCTCCACTTCTAGCTTGTTGGTGGTTAATTGGAGGTAAGAGTCTCATGGACTGCACAGGCTGGCTTTGAACCATGAGTCTCCTATCTCAGCTTCCTGAGTAGCTAGGATTATAGGTATGAGCCACAAGCATCTAGCAGAGGTTATTTTTGAATTGTTATTATAAAGGTGAGGTACAGAAGGCTTACAGTTACATAAGTCTTGTAGCGGGTACATTTTTTGGACAATATCACTCCTTCCCTCACTTATTCCCAGTTTTTCCCTCACCCCCATCCACAAGTTGTATAGTTCATTTTCAACATAATAAGGTCAATTTTTTTAAAACCAGAAGTTTATTCTCTCATTTCTGGAGGCTAGGAAGTCCAAAATAAAGTACCAGCATTTGATTAAAAAAAAAAAAAAAGTCTTCTTGCTGTATCCTCATATGTCAAAAAGTGCAAAAAAGAAAAAAAGGCAAAAAGAGGTTGAATGCTGTGGCCACATAGGACAGAAAAACAGGAGAGAGAGAGAGAGAGAGAGAGAGAGAGAGAGAGAGAGAGAGAGAGAGAGAGAGAGAGAGAGAGAGAGAGAAACTCTCTCTGTATTCTGAGGATTAACTTTCTGAATACACAAAATTTGAGGGAACATATTCAAGCCACAACAGTCCATTTCACTAAGTTGTCAATTTTGATTCACTTTCAGAGACATGTACTTCTCTTATGGAAATCTTAGTAAGCCCAAGGAACCTAGCTAAGAAATTTGATTTGATTTATGCCAGACCAAAGACCACATCTCACAAAAAGGGGATCTTCATAAAGACAGAATCCTTTATATTCTAAGAAGTTATAGTAAAATAGGGAAAAGAGGAGACATAAAGAAGGCAAATAAATATATAATAGGATCATAATTTAAGTGGGAGACTCATTAGAGTCTCATCAATGCCTAATAATAGAGACTTGTTGGGTTTTAGAGACCAGTTATTCCCAAATGTACATGGATAACCTAGTACCCTATAGCTTAAGGATTAAGTTTAATACTTAATATATAGGTTGCTGGACTCTGCTTCTAGAGATTTTAATTTATTAGGTCTGGGGCGATGCCAAGAAATATTTTTTTGCAAGCTCTGAGAGATCCTGATATGAGGTCAGTATTGAGAGCCACTAGAACAGACTGCCAGGCAGCGAGACTTACAGAATTGTTCAATGGGCATGTGCTGCCCTCTAGTGCCCAGAAATTCTGGCTGTGGGAATGAATAAAGATGCTATTGCATAAAAAATTAGTGATTGGTCTCTGTCCCAGTACCTTGGTATATCTGAAGTGTTCACTGGTATTTTCTGACTATGACACACACTCAAACTCATTCCTAAGGCTAATACAGAGGGACAAGACTCACATTACTAGCATGTCTATCAGGATTTTTTGCTTAGAAAGCTGTATGACCGGTAACACTGATAGGAAGAAATTCTACTACAATAATTGAGTCATTGCAGCATTATAATGGAAGTAGTGACTTTGGAAAATTTCCTACAAGCAAATTTTAGAGACTTAAGCAAATTTCCTATAGTTGGGTAGGCCTCCAGTATTCACAAAGGCTTTCCATGTGCTTTATCTCCCTTTTTCAAACCATGAATCCTAAGTGTTGGGTAATGTTGGAGGTATGCCTTCACATCACCAGGGCCATGAAGCTAACATGTTCACACTTGTGCTCAAAGTGTCACAATTGGTTCCAATGGTGGAACTAATGCGGTTGAAAGGGGGGGGGGATTATATCACAGCTAAAGGTGTTCAAATTCAGATTTTCAAAAGCAACTCATAGTCAAAACATGCTAGATTCAACCAAAGATTCACAAGTTTGACAACTCTCAGTCAAAAATCTTGGCAGTAACATCTCTATGAACAAGCCCAATGAATAACACTGGAAAATAAAGCCTTGGATAGCATCAAAATGAGCCTCATTGCTGTCTATGGAAGGCAGTGTTTAAAATCAGTACTGTCTCAATCTAAGTCATACAAAGTTTGAAGGCTGAAATCCTTTGGTTAATACTATCACCCATCCTTTAATTTGTTCAATTTTTTCCTGTCTCATCCCAAATTTTTAACTTTATGCAAGTTTTTTGAGGGGAGAGCTGTCCCGAGATTTGAACTCAGAGCCTCAGTGCTGTCCTGAGTTTTTTTGCTCAAAGCTAGTGAGTGCTCTATCACTTGAACCACAGATCCACTTCCAGAAATATTTAGAAGTACAGTAGCTTTGTGCGCTTTTCTTGCCATATTACCTGATCCTCTTACTGAACCTTTCAATCGTAGCCTATGACATCCTGAGACTCGACAATATGATGCCTGTGTGATTTCTTTCTTTTTTTTATTGTCAGTCATGGAACTTGAACTCAGAGCCTGGGTGTTGTCCCTGAGCTTTTTTGATCAAGGCTAGCGCTCTTCCACTTGAGCAACAGCATCACTTCCAGCTTTTCCTGAGTTGTTTATTAGAGATGAGTCTTTTCTGTCCAGGCTGGCTTTGAACCGAGATCTTCAGATCTAAGTCTCCTGAGTAGGTAGGATTATAGGTGTTAGCTACCAGCACCTGGCATTGTGTACTTTTTAGTTATCTTCCCAGTAAAGATAATGTAGTTCATGGAATTCCTTTCCTTCCACTTGGCCTTTCTCTCTTCCTCCCTTCCTCCTTCCCTCCATCCCTCCCTCCCTCCCACTTCTCTTTCTTACTCTCGCTCTCTCTTTCAATCTCTCTCTCTGTCTCTTTCTTGTGCTTGCAGTGGACATAAAGAGTCAGTTATCTGGAATCAGGGGCCAGACTACTGAATTAGAAAGTTGAGCATGGTACAGTGAGAAGAGAGTGAGGATGAAGGTGTATGTGGTCTGTGACTGTGACATCTCTTTTTCCAAGCTATACAACCTAGACAGATAACCAGACACCCTCCTCTAAACACTGGCTGACCATGTGAGTTTCTTTAAGACAGACAAAGGTCTATAACTCTGTTCTTACTTTGTGGAATGGAAGGGCTTTGTGATGTCACTTCTGTGAGGCAGAGATGACAAAGTCTAGAATCTGGAAACATTAGGTTCTAACACCCAGGAGGCCTAGCTCGAGGGATGGCTATTAAGATTTAGATCATGTTGGGCCCTACCTTTGTTCTGTGGGATGTGGGATCTCCCTTATATACCTATGGATCCATCTTCATTATTGCATTAATTATTTGGCAAGTGAAAAAGAGCCGCCAAGAACTAAGATCAGAGCATAATAAGACCTGTTGCCAGGTAGGTACTAAGACCAGGCCTAAATGGACAAGCCCTCGACAAGGTTTATCTCTTCTCTTTCTCATAGTTTTGCCCCTTGATTTTTAAAATTTATTTTGGTACTAAGGTTTGAATTTATGGCCTGACACTTAGTAGGCAATTACTTTACCATTTGAAACACATCTCGACTCCTTTTTGTTGGGGTTATTTTTCTTTTTCTTTTTTTTTCTTTTTTTGGTCCGGTCATGGGGCCTGAACTCTGGGCCTGGGCGCCATCCCTCAGCCCTTAAGCTCAAGGCTAGCACTCTACCACTTGAGCCACAGTGCCACTTCCGGCTTTTGTTTTTCTGCTTATATGGTGCTGAGGAATCGAACCCAGGGCCTCATGCACACAAGGCAAGCGCTCTACCACTGAGCCACCTTCCCAGCCCCGTTGGGGTTATTTTTCAGACAGGGTTTTGCTTCGTCTCTCAGGGCCCAGCTCAAATCATGATCTTCCTGATCTTTCCCTCCCAGTAGCTGGGATTACAGACACAACCCAGTATACTCATCTCATTTTTTTTGTATTTTTTCATGATATTAGAGATTGAACTCATGGCTTAGAGCCATGACCATACCCATCCATTTTGTTATGAAAATAGGGTCTTACTTTATCTAGGTTGGCCTCAAACTTGTGATCTACTTCATGAGTAGATTATAAGAATAAGCCACCACACACAGCACTCCTTGACTTTTTTGAGGATTTCCTCTTTGGGTCCCAGGATAGCTCCTAATTTGGGTCATGAGCCTAGTTGGTGTCCATTTTAGGGCCTTTGATGACTGAAATCATTTCCTTAATAGTATCATCCATCCTTTCATTTGTTCAATTTTCTCCTGTCTCATCCCAAACTCCCCACAGAACTTGTCCAGAGAATGAAAGAAAAAGTTATAGAGGGGGCTGGGAATGTGGCTTAGTGGTAGAGTGTTTGCCTAGTTTACATGATGCCCTTGGCTCCATTCTTCAGTACCACATAAACAAAATATAATAATAATAATAATAAATTTAAAAAATAAATGCTGAACTGGAAAGGAGTATATGATTCATATTTTTAAAGTATATGGAGGAGCCTTAAAGTGAGCCAGAAATAAGTAGAGAAGGAAACAATTAAGGTAAAAAAGAAAGGGTATGAAAGGAAAATAGGACTGTCTAAATTGGAAAACAGAAATATTGGAAATGTTTATAGAGTTTGTATTTTAAATATGAAAAATACTATTCTAGCTTCACATTCTGTTTTTGTCTTTAAGCGTCACCGAAAAGTCAAACAAAGATCTAGAGATAGAACATCAAAAGGTAAAGTCACTATCTCTCCTTAGACTCCCTTCTACTTGGGTGAGGTCCCCATAGAGCCCAACGTTCTGTGAAACCTAGTTCCAGAATCCAGATGCTACTAACCATTGAAGGCCTCAATGACAATTGCTAAATGGAGACTCACTTGGGTGGGAGTCAGTGTCTAGGAATATTGCAAGAGAGAAACACTTGAAACCTGTGGAAGTCCCTTCATTTCTCAGTCTTCTTCTTTACATTATGGGCTTAACACTAAAGATCTTGCCGCCCTTATCACGTGCTTATAAAAGATCAAGTGATATTATCTATGGGATAGCAAGTTGTGAATAGTTCAGTTGTTTACAGATGTGACTTAGACTACAGATGTGATTATAGATTACCAGTCTCCTCTCAAAAGCCTTCAGCTTCCCATAGGATGCCCTGAATCCTTTCCTGTTCTACATAACATTGTGTCCTGGTTCTTCAGCTCAGATAACATCCCAGGAAGAGGCAGAGAAGCTTCGGAAGCTGCTCTCTGTCATGAAAAGGTAATCTCTTGCTCTTTTCAATCTCCCAACTCCCAGTCTGGCCTATGATGAATTCTTGGCCTGGCCTCAAGCAGGGCTGAAGAGAGGAATAATGCCTGGAAGGGAAACATACGTAGAGGAGGCCAAGTGTCTGGTTGAGAGGGTTGCTAGAGCAGAGTCAAGTGAGATGTCCTAAGAGGGAAGAATCATCATCCAGTTCTACTCTGTGCTAGGGTCACAGTAACTCTGCAGTTCAGGACTGACAGCACATCATTTGTAAAATACATCACTGGAGTTCATACAACTATGAGACAAGTTTTCCAGTCAAGAGAATGGATTTTGCATAAAGAAGTCACACTGTGGGCTAGGAACGTGGCTCAGTGGTACAGCGCTTGCCTTACATGCTTGAGCCCTGGGTTCGCTTCCTCAGCACCACATAAGCAGAAAAAAAAAGCAGGAAGTGGTGCTGTGGCTCAAGTGGTAGAGCACTAGCCTTGAGCTGAAGAGCTGAGGGACAGTGCCCAGGCCCAGAGTTCAGGCCCCACGACCGAACCCCCAAAAAAATTAAAAAAAAAAAGAAGTAGTCACACTGTCATATTCTTTTTACAATTACACCCTTTCAAGGGCAGACTACTACTAGGTGTGCCTAGAACCTGCTCACTTTACCTCTTCTGGTCTATCTTCACTTCCAAGGATAGAATAAAGCCTATCATCTTCTCTCTTTAAGATTTCTAGAGAGGGCTGGGAAGATGGCTCAGTGGTAGAGCGCTTGCCTTGCATGCCTGAGGCCCTGGGTTCGATTCCTCAGCACCACATAAGCAAAATGAAAAAAGCCAGAAGTGGCGCTGTGGCTCAAGTGGTAGAGCTCTAGCCTTGAGCTGAAGAGCTGAGGGACAGCGCCCAGGCCCAGAGTTCAGGCCCCACAACCAGACCCTCCCCCCCAAAAAAAAAGATTTCTAGAGAATGGACTCAAATGATCACAAACAAGACCATACTAAAGCTACTAGCACAACTATGTTTATTACAGCATTATTTATCATAGCTAAGATATGGGACCAACCCAGATGACCCTCAGTAGATGAATGGATCAAGAAAATGCAGTATATATATAAAATGGAGTTCTATGCCTCCATCAGAAAGAATGACATTGCCTCATTTGTTAGGAAATGGGAAGACTTGGAAAAAATTATATTGAGTGAAGTAAGCCAGGTTCAAAGAAACATAGGTCCTGTGGTTTCCCTTATTTTCAATAACTAGTATATGTCTGGGACAAGCAGAAAAGGTCAAAGGCTATCTACATATGACCAGATAAGATGATGTTAAGTGAAATGAACACCAAGATAGGGACACAAGTGGTTTTTTCCCCTGCTATTGTTTCTAACGTATTTATAATGTACCATTTTTTTTTGTATGTTCCTCCCCCACGGTATAACCCCTGTTCTCACTGTATTGGATGTTGGTGCCCTCAATCTTGTATATACACTTCTTTAATTTGGGGAGGGGAAGGGATAAAACAAAATGCTTAAATAGGGACGTAGGGATACAGGCTGACCCACTGTAATAATGAGATGTACAAGACACTACGTTGAAAAACGAACTTTACAATTTAGGGGGGGGGAGTGTAGTTGTGGAGGTGGGAGGGAAGGGATGGTAGGAGAAAAACAAAGGAGGAGGCAACGATGCTTGATAGGAAATGTACTCATTACCTTGCTCATGTAACTATAACCTTTCTATACAGTATTTTTACAATAAAAATGTATTAAAAAAGATTTCTAGAGAATGAGACTGATTGTCAATGGGTACATATAGTAGCAAGGACATACCATAGTTCTTGGAATGAGGACTTCATTCCCCACAGTTTGAATGCCTAGACTTCAGAGGAGTTACAATTGCATGGGCAAGATAACGAGTACAAGCATTGTTGCCTCCTCTTTGTTTCCCCTTCCCATCCTTATCCTAGATCCTTAGCCCAGCCCTTCAAGCACTCAGGAGGTGTACTTCTAGAACTTGTTGGGCTCCGGGTGGGGGTGGGGTCACCGTAGCAATCTCAGTCACAGGCTTCCAAGGAGGCAGATGCCCTCCACTGTTAACAGTTGCCATGTTTCCCTTCCCAGCCAGGGTTGGCTTCCTCAGGAGGGAAGCGTTCGGCGGGTCCTATGTGCAGATCCTGGCTGCCAAATCTGCAATGCCATGGCTCTGGAGATTCAGCAGTTGCTGTCTAGTGAGAGCAAGAACTTCCCTTCTTTATCAGGGACATCACAAATCCATGAAAGGTCCATGTCAAATAGGTCTTTAAAGAAGAATCAGGAGCTTTGTTCGCAGCCCACCAGAGAACATTCACCTGTACCAAGCCACACAGTGCCACAATTAATGGATCAGAAATCTTTAACTAAGACTACTTCCCAGGCAAGTTGTGCTATCAGTTTGCAATATCACTGGCCTGATTATCTCCAACGAGTGCAGGGATTTCAAGTACCAAGTGTATCTCAGGATGTAGGCGCTCTATCTTCTTCAAGTCTTGAGGAGCCTGGGATTCCTGAAAGTCAGCATAAGAGGAAGAAGAGCAACTCCACATCTGTCCGGAAGAACCAAGGTCAGCAACTCTAAATGCTAGGTTCCCTCTCCCACTTTGGACCCAGAATTCCTGAACCTAAAACACTCTCCTACAACCTCATATCCTTTCACCTGTAGGAGGGTAAAATGGATACATTTCCACATTTGAGGACTTCCATGATCTGTAGGATGATTCCCATAGCAGCTTGAACCCCACATTTTCAAAGCCTACAAAACAATCATGTCTTTGGCCTTTGCTGAAAAGATGAGATTTCATTTCCTTCCCTCTAGGGCTTATGGATGATTAGCCAGTTAACTGTAGAGCAGAAACATGAGCAAATTCCAAACCCTATTTCATGGTTCTGGCTCTACCCTCTCCACTTTTTGGCTTTCAAGTGTCCATTTCCTGGAGTCCACATATGACCTCAGTGTGCCATCTCTGGGCAATGTACTATAGTTGATATTTTACTGGTTGCTTCTAGATATAACTCCACAACAGGGGAACCCTGGACCTTTTCTCTTCAATAGTTTCTCCTACATCTCTGTACTGCCTAAAATTTCCTCTATTTCACTGTGTCACAGCTTCTTCTCCTACATTCCCAAACTTGGGCTTTCCATCCAACCATCAATAAGCTTAGATCAATGTCTCACTTCTAAGTATGAAGTCTGAGGATAGCACTTGCTATTGAGTTGCTATATCCTGTGGAGCCTACCAGTTTCTAGAGATCTTTGTAGATGCAATGTAAGTTCTGACACATTCTGCAGCCTGTGCCAAAAGACAGAGTCCTCTTGTCCTGGAGCATGCACAAAGATTGCTAGAATTCTATCTCTAGAAATAGTTGAAATGGTTGATTGATCATTTCTGGGGCTTTCCTGCAAAGTGGCAGCAGTCTATCCCAGTTGCCCCTGCCCAGGAATAGCACATCCTTGATCTGATCTGATTCCTCAGAAGCCAGTGAGGACAGTGACCTATGCTGATACACTTTGGCAGCATGGCCAGGCTACAGTTGCTTTTTCAGGCCAAAACAATGTGGCAGAGCCATATAGATTGCAAATGTGGGAAGAATGTTAGGCTATCATCCATGCCTCCATTTGTAGTTGCTGGGCTGCAAATCACTTGGTATACAGTACTCCAGGGACCCTGATAGCAACTCAGTTCTCCAGTCCTCTAGAAAGCAGGCCCCTAAGCCTGGAGGCAGAAATCAGCTCCCTACACAGATCAGGAAGTAGCTCCATGAATACAACAGGCCTTGGCCGGCAGTGAGCGTTTTCACAGATGCTATTACTGATGACCCTGAGCTGCCTGTGCCTTGTCTTAAGGAACCATTAAGAAACTGGAGATTAAAAAAAAAAAAAAAGAAATTGGAGATTAAGTTTTCCTTCCTTCCAGGGCTGCCTTTTCTCTATTTCGTGTCTCTTTCCAGCCCATGGTTTTGGCAATTACTAACTAATCTTAAATCACAGGTAATGCTTAGGCCCATCAGAATAACTCTATCTTATCTGAACAGTACTGTATTAAGTTCTGGGCCATTCAAGATGCCAGTAGTTGAGGTGTATTCAAGGTGCCAGTGAGACCTGTATGGACAGTGTAAAAGGGTAAAGTACAGAGAGTGGAGATGGTGCTTCTAGAGAGCCAGATGGAGCCTGACATCCCCCAATCACTCTATCCAAACTAAATTTCAATCTGAAAAAAGAAATCCTTAGAGATACATTTTGAGAAGTCTCATAAAGACAGAAGGGAACAAATTTTTTGCCATCCCAAGGAATACTCTTCATAAGAGACTTTATGTGGAGGATACAACCAAGGGGAAAGCATTGCTCCAGAAGCTCCCTACTCAATCAAGTACCCCACATCCCCAGGTACAGAATGGCTGCTTAAAAGAACCTTGCAAACAACCTAAAGACAGTACAACAGAGATGATGGTAACCTAGTTCCAAAGTTCTGTCCACTAGGCCTCCAAGATCTCATTACCCAGTGAGGCCCAAGTACTTTGTGTATAGATAGAAACCAAAGTGAACAGCCCTATAAAATCCTTAGGCCCTCGCCCAGGGAATCATGGACCTAAATATCATAGAAAGAGTGGTGTAGTACTGGTACTTTCCCTAGCCAGAGGAAACACTCTGTTCAGGTTCAAGGGCCATTAGGGAGAACCTGAGAACCCCTGACTTCCAATATATTTGGAAGAACAGAACTTTAGCCAACATAGTTGCCTTCAGCAAATAGAGACTGTCAAGGATCTGGCTAATCTGCAGAACCACTATCTCTGTTTCTCTCTGATTGCTATTTCCTGCCAGTACTTTTGCCTCCAGAATTCCTTACAGACAACAAAACTAGATAGGAGTGAACTGAATGTCCATTAGAGAAAGCTGAATGGTATCACCCAAATAACAATTCCTGTAAATTCCCAACCCAAGGTGCTCAGGCCTTTACAGGGCCAAATTATCGGGCCACCATTTGATGGGACAAATGAGTCCAGTATTTTGAAGGGACCACATGTTTCAAATCCAAACTTTTGAAGGTCAAATGTTTCAAAGCTATGATTCCTAGGGCAAAAACTGGCAGGGCCAGCACTTTCAGGACCACCCTTTCTAGGGCCAAGAATGAGAGGGTCTGGTACAGGGAAAGACTACACTTACAAGTGCTCTACTCTTCTAGCAGATCCAGAAGTTGACTTGGACAATAAGATGACATTCTTTTCACACTGGATTAACCCTGAAGTGAAATGTCAAAAGCAGGAGGTACCCAGTCCTCCCTGTAAAGTGGAGACAGTGACCAAAGCCAGGTCAGAAGTTGAGAAGAATAAAATTGCCTACAAAGCCCAGGATTCAGTTCATTTGGAGAAGAGACCAAAGAACCCTAAGGTTCATTCTCTCCCTACTGAGAAGAAAAGCTTGATCTTCTATGATGCCCAAAGTACTCCCACCATCAGCTCCAACAACTTTTGCTACAGTTCAACCAATCCTAAGGTTGAATCTTTAACTCAAACAACTGCTCCCAAAAATTAACTTATGCCAGAAAAAAAAAAACTATCCTAGGTCTCAATTCTCACCTCAGCAGAAGGTACTGGTTTATACAAAGAGAATATCCATTCCAAGCAAAAGGAGTGTGTAAATTTCCAAGCCATTGACAAGCTGTCAATGTTAATTTCCATCAACATGTAGCTGATGTGTGGTATTCTCCAAATACACTCTGTACCTAAAGCTAATAGCCACCTGTTTGTGTCTCCTTGTTTTCAATGCTATATGTGAAAAGGGATGTATAAAATACTTCCCATGGGATATAGGAGCTTAAATCTATATTTAATTTCTGATGGGTTAGCTTTTCATATGACTTTTCCTAGCCCCAGCATGAAATGTGTATAAAGGACTTAGGCAAAAGACAAAGGACCTTGTTTAAGGTGCACTGAAGATAAGGCCGGCTTGAATTCTGTCATGGTTCCACATGGTATGCCTGGGTTCTTACCAACTCAAGGAGGTGTTTTCATGTTTACTGAAAGCACACAGAAATGATAAATGTCAAAACAAATGACAGAATACCCCCTATTGTTTCCCTGTTAATGTTAGAAGGTTTTTGGAGGGGAGGCATTACTGGGGATTGAATTTAGGGATTTGTACCTGTTAGGCAAGCACTTTACCATTTGAGCCATTCCATTGGGTCTTAACTAGTTATATTCTTTATTTTTTAAAGAGAAACATTTTCTTGCCTTGCTTTATTAATAAAAGAGCAATTATAGCAATAAATTTAAGTTCTTCATGTTCCTGTCCCAGTCTCCCTCCCCTAAGCTAGGGAGATTCTTTAGGCTAATTTACCTGGGAGCCTTTTGTGGATCTGTTGCTATTCTGTTGCCCTTTGCCTGCATGGAATAAAAGCCTCCTAGATCCGTTGATAAGGAGGTCGTCAAAAAGTTCACAAAGGAAAATGACTTTGAGCTGAGTCTTGTACTTAGTTATTCAAGGATGCAAATATTTATTGCTTCAGGTATTATGCCAGTCGCTGGGAGACCACAACAACCAATACACAAGCCTTTTGTAGAGTTCATGGACTCTGGGGTAGTCATACAACTGTTATTAGAAGCAATATGACAAGAGCTAGTTAGAGGAAATAAGTGAAAATACATTGAGGGTGGCATTTAATCTAGTTGGAGGCTTGGGGAAATTTCCTAGAAGAGGTGATTGTAAACTGAGTTTCAAAGAATAAATAGAGTTAACCAGGCAGGAGTCAGGTGTCAAGAGGCTCAACTCAGGCTAAGAGTACATCTCGAGCATAGGTACACTGTATCAGAGGATGGTGACTCACTGAGAAATCCTTGCATAGTTGATAAAGTCTAAAATGTTTGAGGCTTGACAGGCTGGAGGATGAATGGCAGTTACCTATTCTTTGATTCTTTCAACAAATATGTAAAACACTAAATGCCAGGCATTTATATAGGCACTTACAATACAGCCATGAACAAAAAGAGGAATCTCACATTGAGAATGTGCTGGGGAGGAAAAAGAAGAAGTCAAAATATACTGGGTTAAAAGCGAGCTGATACAGGCAAAGAATTGGTAAGAAGTTTAGGGAAGATATGAATAGGGTACAGCTTTAATAGGAGCTCAGGGCAATTCTCACTAAGAAATTAACATGTTAGCAAGGACTAGAGGGAAACGAGATAGCAAACCACATAGATAAACGAGGAAGAGAGCATTCCAGTCAGAAATTATAGCTACTGAAGATACCTGGAAGCTGCAGCATGCCTCACGTCACAGGAGACTGGAAACCTAAAGCAGAGGAATCAAGGGATGACGTCAGAGCAATAAGGAGCCAGATGGGCTTGGGAAACCAATGCAAACGTGTTGGTTCATATTCTAAAGAAACTGGGAGGGCTGGGAAGGTGGCTCAGTGGTAGAGCGCTTGCCTTGCATGCCTGAGGCCCTGGGTTCAATTCCCCAGCACCACATAAGCAAAAAGAAAAAAAGCCGGAAGTGGCGCTGTGGCTCAAGTGGTAGAGTGGTAGCCTTGAGCTGAAAAGCTGAGGGACAGCGCCCAGGCCCAGAGTTCAGGCCCCACAACCGGACCAAAAGAAAAAAAAAAAAAGAAATTGGGAGCACATAATTAGTTCTGACCTATGTTTTAAAAAGATCACTTAGACTCTGGGGCTAATGGTAGACTGTTGGGGATACTGTTTGATAGAAACTGAGAAATAAGTTACAAGGGCACTGTAGTAATAGTAGGAAAAGATAATAGGCATCTATAGAAGCTGGATTCCTGAAAGATTGAACATGGACAATTAGTCAAGGATGAAACCAGGGTTCTGAAAAATTAGAGTTGTCGTTAATTGATGTGGGAAATCTTGACATCAAAGTAGTTTGTATATGTATTATCTGGTGGTGGTAAAGGCTAGAAAATTGGGAGCTCACTTCTGTACAGTCTGAGATGAAGATAGTACTTCAAGGTATATACACTTGGGCAACTTGGACATATGAGCCTGGAGTTAAGAAAGATCCCAGGTTACACACAGATAGACAGGTATAGTAGATAAACAGATAAGATAGATGATAGATAGACAACCATGAGACCATATATGACCACCAAGGAAAAAGTATAAGTGAAGGAAAGATTCAGGGCCTGGCCCCTCTAGGACTTTATTTTTTGAGAAAGGGAAGAAGCAGTGAGCAGAGGAAACTGGTAAGCAATACAGCCAGTGAGGTAGTAGGAAGCCAGAGAGTGTTGCATCCTTGAAACAAAAAGAGGAAAATATTTCAAGGAGAAAATGATCAACCGAATGAAAAGTTGCTCATCAGTCAAGTAAGATGAGGACTTGGAATAGACTATAGAATACAGAAATCACTCATAGCCTTGAGAAGAACAGCTTCAGTTGAGCAATGGCTGAACAGATGTGTGGATTCAAGATGGAATGAAAGGAAAGTTGATTGCGGACTTTTGTATCATAGAAGTTCAGACAAAGGAGGAAATAGCTAGTAGAGGGTCTGAAAAGATGTTTTTGTGGAGGCTTAGCTTGCTAGATGTTGATGGTAAAGATACAGTCAAGAAGTATCACTGGATTCACTAAAGCCAGGAGAATGTCTGAAACAATGCTGGAGTGCAGAATGAAACAGTGAGACCAAATGGAGGGGCTATATTCAGAAAAAAGTACAGACATTTTACTGGTGGTATGAATGGATGCATAATGGAAGCACAGAAGAAAGTTACTCTACATACAAGTGAGTGTGGGCAAAGGGATAAGTCAGGAGCTGGGGAAAAGTTATGGCTGTTGGTGTCTGCAAAGTAAAGTTGGAAAACCAGAGGTGGAGAAAGGTTGTGCAAGGTTTCTATTAGAGCCTAAGGAGCTGCTGGTGGTGGAAGAGCCTAGATGGAATGGAATGGAAAGGTGGTTGAAGCTGGGCACCAGTGGCTCATGCCTATAATTATACTTACTCAGGAAGCTGAGAGCATCTGGAGCATCTAGGTTCAAAGCCGGCCTAGATAGAAAGGCACCATTTCCAGTTATCCAGCAAAAGGCTGTACTTGAGGTATGGCTCAAATGATAAGAGTGTCAACTGTGAGCAAGAATGCTAAGTAAAAGCATGGGGCCTTGAGTTTAAACCCTGGTATCAGCACACACAAAAACAGGTGGTTGAAGTTGTCAATCGTGTATGTGAAGTAGTAGTTCTTGGAACCCTGGAGCAGCAGAAGAGTTCCCAGGGGAAGTTCTGAAGGCATGAAGTCTGAGGAAGAGCATGCACTGGAGACAGAAATAGGACCAGAGTGGCATCCTAGTGCTAAGTAGGGACCGGGAAGGATTTGGAGATGGATGAAAGAAAAGAGGAAAATGGGAAGCAGGATGACAAAAAGGCTGCCCTGAGCCTCACATCCCTCAGCAGGTGGCACCACTGCCACATCCAACCAACTAACCCACGAGAGCCAGGGGGTGGGGGGAGCATGGCAGGAAGTGCTGAGTTCCTGATGATGTGGTATGAGAGAAGGGGCGCCCTTGGCCATGAAGGAAATCCTCGATCAGTCACCATTCCACCAAACCAGGAAGAAGAGTCAGGACTTGCTTCATCTGACAGGAACCCACTATTTAGCACAGTGTGCACACCACCAGCAGGATGCAGAAAGCTCAGATGGGAAGAAGCATGGGTGGGTCCCTCCTCTGAGGGTGGTTGTGTGCACAAAGATGGGCATCCAGCCCTACTTGGTCCCCAGGGAAGAGAGACATGAGGTCTGGGCCTGCTGAACCAACAATCTCCTGGTGTTTTCCTGAAGCATCTTCAAAGCTCAAAGGAGGTCATGTGACAGGCACATCCTCTCTGCATGCTGAGAGTTGGGCAAAGAGCCCCAGAGCTGGGAGACCAGGGGGCCCTACAAATGAAGGGAACTGACTAGGAAGGGTCACAGTAGCCTCAAGTGGGAAGCTGGGTTAATGTGCACACATCCTGGTTTAGGGTGGACCCAGTCCTTCCCATGGTCCCCACAAGCTTCTGTTCCTAGCAGATTTCTACCAAGGGAATTTGGACAAATGGTTCAACTTTTGCAACTCCCCTCCCCTATTCTACCCTGGCAGGGCTGTCACAGGAGTGAATGTGAATGTGTGAATTCATTTCCTTGTTTTGTTACATCCCAGCATGCCAGCAGGACCCATGGGACTCTAGGTAGGAGCAGAGAGTCCGCACCCCACTCAAAATGTCAGCGTGTCACAGATCCTCAGACTCCTATCTCTATCTGTCCACTTTAATTCTAGTTCTCTCCTCTGCATACTTGGAAAGAAGAGAGTATGGAGAGGGAAAAGAAGAGGAGGTGAAGGAAGTGAGGAAGAAAGAAAAGAATGGGAAAGGGGAAAGGAGAGAAGAGAAAAGAACCTCTCACCCCTAAATTTCCACATCCCCTGAATCCTATCTTTCAATAGCATCAGTTTAGCCTTTAGCCAATCTTCTTGTTGCCACTGTATACATGTCTTTCTAGGCTAAAATCTTGGAAAAATGAACGCCATAGTTTAAAAAGCAAGTTATAATTGTACTCATATTATACTCTATTATGATCTAAAAACTTGAAAAGGACAGTGACTCTTCTGCCAAAGTAGCCAAATGTCATCAAGATGACCAGACATGAAGATTGGAGTGAGGGAAGGCACAGAACCACTTAGGAAAGCTGTACCTTTCCCCATGGAACTGGCAGAGGAAAGAAGGGAAATGCAGGTAAGAATGAGATTTCCAAAAAGGTTGAAATGGTGAGGTAAGAGAACTCCAAAGAGAACTTGGAGCGAGTTGGAGGTGAGCAGGACACAGCAGTCTTTCCTTAGTAGAGGACAAGGAGGCTTCCCACTTGGTATAGACTCTAGCTCTAGTCAAGTGCTGGCTCTGAGGAATGGGGGATCGCCAAAGAGCATCACTAGAGGGCACCAGACTATTTTTCTTTATTCTTGTCAATTGTGGGGCATGAACTCTGGGCCTGGGCACTGTCCCTCAGCTCTTCAGCTCAAGGTAAGTGCTCTACCACTTGAGCCACAGCGCCACTTCCAATTTTCTGGTAGTTTATTGGAGATACGAGTCTCGTGGACTTTCTTGCTCGGGCTGGTTTTGAACCATGATCCTCACATCTCAGTATCCTGATTTGCTAGGATTACAGGTGTGAGCCACCGGCACCCAGCTGTCCACCACCATACTATTTTTGAAGGTGGTGTTGGTGTCACATGTGTCCTTTAGCTATTCCCATCTTTCTTCGGCACCAGAAACTGGCCAAGGACCACATAGGCCTTGTCAAAGGCCCTTTCCTTCAGGTTCTTGCCTAGGACTTCACCAATGCCAGTCAGGTTCTGGAGCCTGACTTCATGGTCTCTACCATGAAGACTTGGTATTTTGGAAAGGTTATCATCTTGAGATATATATATAAAATTTGAGGCAGGATCTTGCTATGTAGCTCAGATAGCCTTGAACCCTGCCTCAGCCTCCTAAATGCTGGAATTCTAGGCATGTGCCACCACACCTGATTAAGAAGTTATCTCCTCCTCCCACCATTGGTCTACTCCCACCAGTTGGTGTTCCTTTCTGTGTTAGACATTGGTTTAAATCAATATACAGTAACATGTACCCACAGTTATAGCATAATGTTAGGATGACTGTCATGGATATTTGGAGCTGAGGTCTTGGGTAATAAAAGAATTTACCATACCAGGGGACTAGGAGAAACAAAGATTTATTAGGAATTGGTACAAGAGACACAGTTAACTACTCAAAGCGGCACAGCTGCTCACAGACAGGTTCAAGAGTAGGGTTTATGTCTTTGGTTAGATTACTTTTGATTGGCTGTTGCCTGTTTTGTGGAACCTAATGACCGGCTGTCTCTTTCTCACACTATGATTTAAATTTCCTATGTGCAATTGGCTTGAGCCCTGGTTTTCATAACTCCTTTTCATCTGGCCTATTTCCCAGCTTTTACTTGCTTTTCTCTACCTGAACTCTACCCACCTTGTCATCCTCACATCAAGTATTCTTTCCTTTTGAATTTTTAAAAAAGTTGGTTTGGGTTTTTTAAATTAACATTTGGAGGAACTTACCAGTGGTTCTGGACTTGTCTTTGTGATAAATGAAAAGGGCTTTTTTAATGCCTAAGACCATAAGCACAAAAAAAAAAAAAAACCATCAGAGGGGATGATAGGAGATGAAGAAGGAGGATAGTGAATTTGCAAGTATCAATAAAACTTTACAAAGTGGAAAACAGGGGGGCTAATGGTATGGTAATAGATTTTATAGACAACATGACCAATAAAGACAATGAAGTAGAAGTAAGTGAACCAGAAGTGAGGCAAGATGGATAGATAAGGAGACAGGGAAATTATATTATTTTTAATAAATATAAAAAGGTCAAGACTCAGAAGTTAAAACCCAGGAGTAAACTGAAAAAATAGTTTCCTCTCCCAACACACCTTTTTAGTGTTAAGTTTCAAGACTAGGAGATATAGGAAGGGCTACCTAAATCTTCCTTCTCCTTTTAAATACAGGTGGCATGATCTAAATCTGCCTTTTCCTTTGAAATAGTAAAAATCTGGTAACAATGCGTAAAGACAGATAGAATGCAGAATTAGAATCTGGCAAAAGAAAGTCCTAAAGGTTAACTGGGTTTTGAATGCACCTCACCTATCTTATCCACTCCCAATTATTGTCTACGGATGACGACTGAAAGAACACCTGAATTTGCTCCCTGCTCAAAAAGTATAAAAGCTATAGATAAGAGCCATCATTCTGAGTCTTCAACTCCCATTTCCTGCAATGAGAGCAGGAAATGTTTTTCTTTTTCTTCCTATTTTAACCCTGTTAAAGGGTTAATAAATCCTTGCTAAAACTTACACTTTGTAAGATTCTCTTTTTTGGTGTGACACACCTTGAAATGCTTTTCATGGTGAGTTTCAAGAACCTAGTATTTTACCTGGAAACTTAGAAGCTGAGGGAAACCCTCATCCATCCTCTGGTGACAGAATGATAGTACTTTGAAAAGTATTAGGGACCAGAAGCAGTACATACTTTTGAAGATGAGGATTTGTAAGGGACTGAGAAGATGAGAATTAGTTGAAAATTAATATAAGAATATAGACCATAGGTATTCTATAGAGCTAGGTACTGGTGGCTCATTCTTGTAATTCTAGCTACTCTAGAGCTGAGATCTGAGGACTGTTATTCAAAGCTAGCCCATGCAAGAAAATCCAGGAGACTCCTATCTCCAATTAACCAACCAAAAATCAGAAACCAGCAAAATATACATTCTTTTTTGGGGGGGGGTCCAGTTGTGGGGCCTGAACTCTGGGCCTGGGTGCTGTCCTTCAGCTCTTCAGCTCAGGGCTAGCGCTCTACCACTTGAGCCACAGCACCACTTCCACCTTTTTTCTTTTTGCTTATGTGGTACTGAGGAATAGAACCCAGGGCCTCATGCATGCAAGGCAAGCTCTCTACCACTGAGCCACATTCCCAGCCCTTAGAATATACATTCTTATCAACTACACATGGGGGTATTTACAGGATATTCTTAGTCATAAAAAGAAACATAAGAAATTAAAACATGAAACTGGACGTGGTGGTATATATTTGTAATCTTAGTTGCTTTGGAGGCAAAGAGAGAATAGTGGTTGAGGCTAGCCAAGGCAGAGTTGATGAGATTCTATCTAAAGAACAAGACAAGCATGGCCACATAGACCCGTAATCCCAGATACTCAGAGGTAGAGGTAGAAAGAACATTGTTTGAAGCCAGTCTGGGTAAAAATGTGAGATTCTATCCAAAACAAAACAAAAGCAAAAGGATATAGGGACATGGGTAGGATAGGGGCACAGAGCCCTAGTAAGTAAGAGGTTGAGTTCAATTATTAGCACCATAAAAAAGGAAAAAAATATAAAAGATATTTGAAATGATAAACTATGACTGTAATGGAATTTAAAGAGAAAGATGTTTGGAAAAACCTAAATTTTCTATTTTAATTTGGAAATTAAATGAAATAATACTAAATACTCATGTCAAAGAAGTCTCACGAGAGAATTGAATATATTTTGAACTAAATGAAAATAGAACATGTCAAAATGTGTGGGAGCAGCTAGCATATCGCTTGATTAAAATGTATAGCATTAACTGTCCATATCAGAAAAAAGAAAGATTTCAAAACAATAATATCTATGCTTTTACCTTAAGAAACTGGAAAAAATTCAACCCAAAGCAAGCAGACAAAAAGAGATAATAAAGAGCAAAATGCAAAGAAATTGAAAGTCAGAAAATAACAGGGAAAAAATTACTGAGAATTCAGAAACCAAAGGTAATTCATTGAGACAATCCATAAAATCTGCAGAACTTGAGTTATACTGACCATTTACCAATAGGATGACTGACAGAAGGGGCATCACAATAGGCATTACAGAAATCAGAAGAACCTGGACGAGTCGGCCTTTGCTCTTTCCTACTTTGCAAAGATCAGACTTCAAGGATTCTCTACAGGGAACATGAAATATTCCTCTTGTCTCTTTAGGCAGGGGGCAGAACTCACTGTGGGAGAACTGATCACTTATACAAACATCTCCATCTTGTCATGGATGGGTTGAGCATTAGCAATTACTCAGCTCTCTGCAAATCCTGGGGAAATGTTTGGTAGTACTGTGATAAATAGAATCTCCATAATATCTTACCATCCAATTGAACTGAGATTTATACTTTAGTTCAATTGGCCATTCCATTTATCCTGGCATTCCAGGCTGTTGCTCAGCCTTGGGATTTAAGATTTAGGTCCTTTTTATCCAAAATTTGTATCAATTCCATATGAGTTTTAAGAGGTGTTCATAATGAGTTTAAATTTAGAAACAAATAACTGCAGGATTTGCATTTGCTGCCTTCTGGTAGACTACTATCAATAAGAATATAAACTGGATTGATTTCATCTATAATCAGCAGAGGTTTGTTGATTACACCTGGGAGGCTCTGCTAGGAGTAGCTAGTCAACTGGATGCCACTAACAGGATGGCTTTGGAAAATAGGATCACCCAGATATATTGGCAAAAAAGGGAATACTATGTGTTATTCTGGGAAGAAAAGGTTCATCAGATACCCGAACTTCCAAGACCACCATTAAGGTCTTGCTTTCATTGGACTTCTTGTCTCTTAGTCCATCCTTTGAACTTGGACAAGTGAGTATGTTTCTCACAATGACCTAGCTGGTGTTCTTGGGAGATATTATCCCAGGAACTTAAGGCTGATTCAACATTTAAAAAGTCAATCAACTTTCTACCATAGTAACAGTCTAAAGAAAAAAAGTTACACGACTATACCAATAGAGGTACAAAAAATATTTGACAAAATTCAACATCCACTCAGAATAAGAGCTCTCAGAAAACAAGGAGCAGAAGGAAATTTTAACCTGATGAAGGGCATCTACATCTTTTCTATAGTAGCAAAAGACAAAAGATGTCTATTCATGCACCTATCCAAGATCATTCTAGGAAGTTTTAGGCAATGCAATAAGCAATAAAAATAAATAAAAATAATACAAATTTAAACAATTGTTAGTATATCTAGAGAACATGATTATCCACATAAGAAGTTTCAAGAAATATTTGAAGAAGCTCTAGAAGAAGCTCTTGTTCCTGGCTATTACTACTACCTTTCTCTCTCCTTCCTGGCTTCCCTGAGGTAAACAGTTCCACTTCCTCCATCATGATGTTATATTTCACTACAGGCCTATAGCAATGGGGTCAAGTCACCCTGGACTGAAACCTCAGAAACTGTGAGTCAAAACAAATCTATCTCATATATTGACTCATATAGCAGAGAGCTACTTAACATACTATCTAGCTTAGGGATAAGCACTCTGTGTATCTCTATTACCAGTATTGAAGGAGGGACCAGATAGATGCTTCAGAGATTTTGAGTTTACAGATTTTCTTTTCTTCTGTTTGAAAACTTTCTTACAAAGGCAAGTCATCCTGGAGGATTTTCAGAAATTTTATGTGTTGTATAAATAACAATATCAAGGTGTAACAGGAACAAACACCAAAATCTGTTTACAAGTGTAGTTTTAGTTCAGTAACTAACCAGTTACACAATTTTTCCTTCTCTCTTATTCCCTTCCTCCAACCCTTCATTCTTCAAGTGAGGGAATTTATGAATGTCTTTATGGCTCCAGTTGAGATCACCATACTCTTTATCTTATTGACCATGGAAATAAAAGAACATTTGGGACAACAAGGAATACAATTCTGGAGATGAACACCAGATATTGGAAAATAAGCAGACTTAAGACCAGCATATGGTCCAAAGCCACACCTCAGCAGTACCTCCAGAAGCCCCTCCTCCTGAGCTTTCTATAAAAACTACCTTCTCCTTCTACTCAGTAGGATTGTGCTTCTTGCTGAGATAATTGCTCATGCAATCATCATTTTGTCTAGGAAAATTAATAAACTTTTATTTCCTTTTCTCCAAGAACTCATTGTCATTACTTTTGAATTACCATTGAATCTAGGGAAGCTGTATTTCATCATGCAGAAAACTAAAATGTGAAAATTGATGACAAAATATAGGTGTGATGAGTATGGAAGTGACATTGAAAACATATGCCTTGTTTTATAGATTTACAAAAGTCATGTCAGACAAACAATAATCTCACAAGCAAATGCCAAACAACCAGAAATGGGAATATTCAACTACAAACACCAAGTGTTTTGTGATTTAAGCAGGCAGGATGCTATAATGTGGGTAGAAACTGCTCTGGAAACTCAAGTCTTGGACAAAGTTCCAGAAGTAAATGGCATTAATGTCCCTCCATGAAAGGTTACAATCTCTTCTCACCCACATAGATTGAGGGCTTCCATTCCTTCCTCCCACAATGTTATTTAAAGATACTGCCACTTCTTATTCCTTTCCACCTACCTCCTGAAACATCAAATCTCTCCATTTCTTTTTTTTTCTTTTTCTTTATTTTTGGTCTGGTCGTGGGGCCTGAACTCTGGGCCTAGGCGCTGTCCCTCAGCTCTTCAGCTCAAGGCTATCGCTCTACCACTTGAACCACAGCGCCACTTCCGGCTTTTTTCTTTTTGCTTATGTGGTGCTGAGAAATTGAACCCAGGGCCTCAGGCATGCAAGACAAGCACTCTACCACTGAGCCACCTTCCCAGCCCCAAATCTCTCCATTTTTAAACTATAAGGATGCCCTGCCCTCCCCGAAGTCTGATTACATGGTTCTCATGTAAATTTTCAGGAAAGGTAGAGGAATTGGTGGAGATTCTTCTGTACTAACCACTGTTTCTCACCAGCTACCAGAGCCCTCAGTTTTCTGGGAACAGGTGACCTGACAGTTCTGGTGAAAGAGCAACACAAGCCAATGTGGTAGTAAAGAGAAAGTGGGAAGTAGACACAGCTTGTGAGTGTGGCATGTATAGATGCAGACTATGTAACCTTGATGCATGACCACACACCATCTACAGACTGAATCACCACTGCACTTCCCTTGGGAAACAGAAGGGCTTTGTGATGTAATCAGCGGGGCTTGATTCTGCCCTCTGTGAGGTGGACATGACAGGGTCCAGCACTCTCATTATTCATAAGGACCTTGAGCTCTTAGACAGAGGAATGGCTGGTTTCTTTATGCTAATAAGATTTAGACCATGTTGAGTGCTTCATGTGTTCTGATAGATGTTGAATATCCCTTGTATTACTATGTCTTCTTCTTCATAATTATCCTAATTATATGGCAAATGAAAAGGAGTTACTATGGAGTGAGGCTTGAACCTAAAAGAAGCTGCTGCCCGGTAAGGAAATACTCTGACCACAACTGAACTAATTTAAGACTTTGTGTCTTTGTGTACTGGTATTGGGGCTTGAATTCAAGGCCTTGAATTCTTTTATTTTTCCAGTTTCCATTGTGCTTTATAACATTTTTTCCTTTGTTTTGGGGTTTTATGTTTTTTTGTCGGTCGTGAGGCTTGAACTCAGGACCTGGGCACTGTCCTTAAGATTCTATGCTCAAGATGAGTACTCTATGACTGAGCCACAGCTCAATTCCTAGTTTTTAGGTGGTTATTGGAGGTAAGAGTCTCACAGCCTTTCCTCAATCTGAGGACTGAAGCTTCAAACCTCAGTCCTCAGATCTCAGCCTCTTGAGTAGCTAAGATTGAAGGCATGATACACTGGCACCCAGCACTTTTTATTTTATTGTTATAAAAGTGACATACAGAGGGGTTATGTTTCATAAAGGCCTTGAATTCTTGCTCATATTTTTAACTCATGACTTAAGTTTTAGTTCCAGTTAAAACTTTTTAGCATAAGTATTTAGAAAAGAATGAAAGAAAGTAATTAGAAAAGTAAGACAAGCTTTCTCGGAACATTTATTTATCAAGTTGTCTTGGCAATGTAGACTAATTGAAAAGCCAAGAACCTCTCTCTTTGGCATGGGTTTAGAACTATATATCAAAACATCCTCACAGGATGTCAAAAACCCTCCCAAATGTGAGATTTTTCAGTTTTGTAAAGCTGTGTAAGCAATAGTCTTTGGGTTGTCAAAAACACTCTTCTGGGCTGGAAAGGTGGTTTCATGGTAGAGTGCTTGCCTAGTGTGCATGATGCCCTGGTTTTAATTCCTTGGTGCCACATAAACAGAAAAAGCCAGAAGTGGCACTCTGGCTCAAGTGGTAAAGTGCTAGTCTTGAGCAAAAGAAACTCAGGGACAGTGCCCAGGTCCTGAGTTCAAGCCCCAGGACTGGCAAAAACAAAAACAAAAACAAACAAAATCTTCCAAGCTGGGTGCTGGTGGCTCATGACTGTAATCCTAGCTACTCAGGAAACTAAGATCTGAGGATCATGGTTCAAAGCCAGCATAAGCAGGAAGGCCTGTGAGACCCTTATCTCCAGAAAAGTGGGAGTGGCACTGTGGCTCAAAGTGGTAGAGCTCTAGCCTTGGGCAAAAGAGGGAAAGTGCTCAGGCCCTGAGTTCAAGCCCTACACTCAACAAACTACTTTAAAAAGCCAGAAGTGGTACTGTGGCTCAAGTAATAGAATGGTAGCCTTGAGTACAAAGAGGCTCGGACAGAACTCGGGCCCTGAGTTCAAGCCCCAGGCCCAGCAAAACAACAAACAAATAAACAAGAATCTTATGAACTTTCCTTCCTGGGCTGATTTCAAACTATGATCCTCAGATCTCAGTTTCTTGAGTTGCTAGGATTACAGCCATGAGCCACCAGCTCCCAGCAGATATTTCTTTCTCAGATAACCTTAGCTCCCTGCAGAACTTGTTATTAGAGTGGGGACAGGAGGAAAGAGAATAGAGAGTCTCAAAGTGAATCAAAGACATTCAGAGAAGAGAATGTTGGGGTATAAAAAAGATGGAGTACAGGGAATCCTCTTTAGATGCCTTTCCTGCTAGAGTTTCTCTACTTTCAGGGCTTTCCTTCACTTTCAAATAAACTTACTCTTTTTACCACCTTTTATTTAAAGGGTGGGGAAAGGCAAATAGAGTGTATAAATATGGGCAGGCACACAAAAAAAGGAAAGGGAGATGTTTATGATCTTTATCTTATTTTGGACACCAAAAATGTGAAATGGAGTTCCAGCCTCACATGCTAATACTCTTTTCCCTCTTTTTAGCATCATCGAAAGGTCAGGCAAAGGGCTAGAGCATCAAGAGGTAAAGTTCCAATCTCTCTTCTGACTCCCTTTGGGAAGGCAGGCTTCCCATAGTTCTCTGTGACCTTTGGTACTGTAACCACTAACGCTTCACAGCTCTGGATGGGAAATCAGAATGGTCAAAAATTGGAAATGTTCCAAGAATTGATGAACTTAGGTAGATGTTCTTAACTTTATCATTTACTAGTTTTATGACCCAGTGGAATTAATCTCTAGCCTTATCTAAAGATAGGTATATTATTAAAAATCCTCATTCATAGGAAATTTAGAGGTCCCTCAAAAGACTAAACATAGAAATTCACTATGACCCAGCCATACCACTATTGACATCTACAAAGATCATTACATGTCAAGATATGGCAAAGATACTGGCACATCCATGTTTACTGCTGTACTATTCACTATAGCCAAGTTAAGGAAACAGCCCAGATGCCCTACAATAGATGAGTGGATCATTGAAATGTGGTACCTATACAGAATCGAGTTTTACTCATTCATTAGAAAGAATAAAGTTATATCACTTGCAGGGAAATGGATGGACCTAGAACAAACCTTGTTAAGTGAGGTAAGCCAAGCTCAGAGAGACAAACAGTACTTTTTCTCTCATATGTGGAAACTAGATACAAAATATAACCAGACATCACCTAAACAGGACTTTAGGCATCCATACACAGTCAGATTAAAGGAGGATACCCGTAGGGGAGGAACCTGAAAATGAATGTTCAAAATACTATTTATCAAAACAAATTCCAGGAAATGGAAACATGGGAACATGGTGGGGTTTTTTTTGGTTATTGTTGTTGGTGTTCATTTGTTCTTTTGTTATTTTTCTTCATGCTCTTCAGTATACACGAGTTACCTATGTAACTGTGGGAAACTGACTTATGAAATAGTAAGCCTATCTTAATAATAACAAAAATTATATTAAAATCCTCACTCATGAAATTGGGTCAGGGACAGCATGTTGTAAGTGGTATATACAAACATGCCTTAGAGCATTGACTTATATTTTCAGTGTCCTCTCACTAAAGGCCTAAATGTTTAGCTACCTATAGAATGTCCCTGAAATATTCCTATAATGCTGTGTCTTGTTCCTCAGCTAAGAGACTTATCCAAGAAGGTGAGACGCCATGGGAGCTGCTTTCTATCATGAAAAGGTGATTTCTTACCCTTTGCAGTTTCCCAACTCCCAGCCTGGTCCATGAAGAATTCTTGGTCTGGCATGGGGCAGGGATGAGGAGAGGGATAATGCCTGGGAAGAGACATACATGAAGGGAGTCTACGTGATTGGCTGAAAGGTTGCCCAGACAGAGTGAAGTTCAGGTGTCTCAGGAGGGAAAAGCCCGTCACCCAATTCTACTCTGTGGTAGGGTCACAATAGCTCTGCAATTCAGGATTCAACTAGTGTATCATTCACAAAAGAAACAGCCAAGGAGACAAATTATCCAGCCAAGAGAATGGATTCTGAATAAAGAAGTCATCAGGGTCACCTTCTCTTTACAGCTAGCTATGCTAGGGCAGAGTCCCAAGGCTGAACTTTTCTCACATTGGCGTCTGTGATCTGACTTCAAGGAGGTCACTTCCCGGGCCTTACACTTTCAGAGGACAGTCTGCCATCTTATTCTTAAGGTTTCTAGAGAATAGGACTAGTTCTTAATATAATGGGTATAGTAGCATGAATATCGGCTACTTCTCAGAATGAGGAGCTCCTACAAGGAGCTCACTTTCCACAGTGTAGGCCTAGAGAACCTGTAGGACTGAGAATGGTGCAGTATCCCCAGCCACACTCTTCCAAGGAGGCAAGAGTCCTCTATTGTTAACAGTTGCCATGCTTCTCTTCCCAGCCAGGGCTGGCTTCCTCAAGAGAAAAGCGTGCGGAAGCTCCTGTGTGCAGATCCCCACTGCAAAATCTGCAATACTGCAGCTCTGGAGATTCGGGAGTTGTTAGAGGTTGACACCAGCCAATTCACCACAAGTGTGCCTTTTGAACAGAAGCTGAAACTTCATCCTCAGCACTCCAGAGATACTGAGCTAAGATCTGTTACCCCAAGAGTAACAGAACCTTTTGCCGAGTCAACCAAAGTAGTCGACATCCAAGAATACTGGAATGATCAACTCCTAATACAGCAGGACATTCAATTGCCAGAGATGTCTCTGGATTCAGAGATGGTGGCTTCTTCAAGGCTTGAGGAAACTGCAGTTATATTGAATGAGCAGGAGACACAGACCACCCCTAATGGTGTCCAGGGAAATTGGGATCATGACTCTTTGAATTTGCAGGTCTCTTTTCCATGCCCAAATCTAGAGATCACATGCCTGCCACATCCTATGGTTATGCAAATTATCCCCAGTGCCCATTTGCCTTTTGTCAAACCTGAAATCCTGAGGCTTCTTGAGCTGCATGTTAAAAAATGGATGCATTTTCAGAGGTGGGGACTCCCCAGACGTGTGGAGCAGTCCCTAAGGCAACTTATGCCAAGTCCACCTATGTGTTACCAGCCCGAAACTAACCAACCAGAGTCTTTTATCTTGACTAATACTCCTCAGACATGCATACATAGATTTGGGACTATTTTCCATGAGGCATGGTGTCCCTTTATGGCTGACCAACACATCCAGATCTTTTGGGTTTCTGAATGGTCTATTACTGACCCAGTACAAAGGCACCACTGCCAACATATCCCAAATCCTATGGCAATAACCTTGCCCTCTCCTACTCTTGAAGTCTTAGAGGGTCTCTGTCCACTGTCTGGTGAACAGACTAATAGCTCAAGGAGCAATCTGCAGCAGAAACACTACCAGCTGTTCTGTGGTCTCCCTTCTCTGCACAGTGAGTCTCTGGTTGCCACTTTATTAGGCCCTCAAAGTCTCGCCAAGAATATGTCTTATCCATTCGTGAAGGATCTTCATCTCTTCAAGGAGTACTCCTACCCCCCCTTGCTGACTCAGCCCTGCCTTGAGTCACCCCAGCCCTCTTCCTCACCTTGTCCAAAGGGAGAATCTCCAACTCAGCATCAAGAGCTTCCAATCACAGTCCCATTTCTGACTCTGGACGAATGTAAAACCTTGGAATGGCACCTGCTGCAGAGGCAGCTCCAGCTTCAGTGGGGCCTGCCAGCTGCCTTCCATCGATCTCAGCATGCCCAGAGCCCCATGCAGTGTGAACTGTGTAACAAAGCCCGATCTCTCAAGATTCAGAAAACTTTACGGACTGAGCAGCTCTCAATCCTCACCAGAGAACTCATCTTCTTCCCAGAGCATGCCCGCAGGCTACTAGGATTCCACCTCCAGAAACACTTGATGCACCTTCGCTGGGGCCTGCCTGAGAAGATACAGAAGTCCATCCAGTTGCTTCTTTCCTCCACTGGCCAGCAGCCCCTGTCCTTGAGCAACAAAGCCCTACCCAACATGAGCATCTCCCAGCCTGGGGCCCCAGAGGCTAAAGGAGATGGTTGTCTCTTCTCCCCCATGATTTCACAAGTGTCTGTCCCCATGCCACATTTTTTTGTCCAAGCTCAGGCAATGTTGCAAAGCCACATTGATTCCAAATGTGTGCAGATTCACCAGGGCAAGGTCCCTGATCTTGTATATAGTTCCTGGGAATGCAGAATTCCTGGAGTGCTAGCAATGGCTCCCTTCGCTGACATGCTGCAAGGGAAGCTCCTGGAGCTGCAGGCAGCAAGCGAACCTGATCTATATCACAACGTGGTGCCCTGTGAGCCAATGGCCCCTGGCCAGCAGCCAGAGGCCTTACTAGATAGTGTTATTGAACACCATAAGCTTCCCCAAGCCCAGTCTGAGGAGACCTTTGAAAAGCAGGCCTTACCAAGTGCTGCCACAGAACACCAAGAACTGCTCCCAGCCCTGTCTGAGGAAACCATTGAGAAGCAGGCCTTACCGAATTCTGCCATTGAATACCACGAACTGCCCCAAGCCCTGTCTGAAGAAAACATTGAGAAACAGGCATTACCAACTGTTGGCACAGAACACCAGGAACTGCTCCAAGCCTTGTCGGAAGAAACCATTGAGAAGCAGGCCTTACCATGTGCTGCCACCAAATTCCACGAACTGTTCCAAGCCCTACCTGAAGAAACCACTGAGAAGCAAGCGTTACCAACTGCTGCCACCAAACACCATGAACTGCCCCAAGCCCAGCCTGAAGAAACCATTGAGAAGCAGGCCTTACCAGGTGCTGCCACTGAATACCAAAAGCGTCCCCAAACTCTATCTGATGAAACCATTGAGAAACTGGAGACAACTTTACGGCATAAGTATCTGGCCTTCCTGTCAGGCCTCCCTGCTCTTTACTATGTGGCTCTCTCTAGAGTTACATCACCAGTAGACACTAACCAATCTGTTATCACAGAGATGGTGTCTAAGTCTATTAAGATCCCACAGGAGCCTCTGGTTCAGATGCTCTCCCTTGAAGCCTCAGTCAAGAGCCCTGGACCATGCTTTCAAGATGATAATAGACCTTGTGAAGTCACTGGAGAAAAGTCCCAGCCTGAACTACAGGTGGAAGCCGAAACAGAAAGGGCACCTCCCAAGAAGCAGGTACTTTCTGTCAGCCCTTGCTTACTCAATACACATATGCTTGCTAAATTAAATTTCCACCTGAAGAAAAAGGTCCTAGAGATACAACTGGGAATTCCTGAAGGTGCAAGGAAGTCCAGGAAACCAAATGTAGCGGTTCCAGAGCACAAATCCTCACAGGAGTGTCCTCAGAGTAAGAAACACCAAGGAAACACAGTGCTCCAGGAACTACCTCTAGACCCTCCTCCTGCTTCAAAGTGGCTCTGCCCCAAAGAAAAGCAGGCCACTGAGCAGGCCACTGAGCTAGAGGCAATACAGCATAACCAAAAGCACCCTGGTCTGAAAGCCGTGCCCTATGGTTCTGCCCCCTGGGTCTCCGAGATCCCTCAACCTAGTAGGGACATGACTGAGGCTCAGGTGCTTTGTGTTCAAGTTCAGACCAATGTGAGCCACCCCAGCCTGGAGAAACCCCAAAGTCCTGAGCCCCAAAGCCCTGGGAAAAGCAAGGACTTAGCCCATGTGTCCATGCTGGCAAGAAAGAGAGAGGACCACCCAGAGAAGCTCGAGGCAGCAGGAGACCCTGGAGGAGGAGATGCAGGGTTTGGGCTCTCCTCAGCTACTGAGGACAGACCCCATGCCGAAGTCCAGAGGCCAGAGGGGATCCTCCTGAACAAGATACCCCAAGGCTCATGGCGGTGGAAATACGACTTTCATCCTGTGAAGCCCTGCCAACACAGCTCCCAGAATCTCCCACAGCCAGAGTCAATTCCCAGAGGAAGAGAATCTGCTCATGACTTGCCTCACAGACTAAGCAAGCTAAATGGCATCTTCTCACCTGAAAGGACCCCCAACACCGCGCAGCCTGTGGCAGCCCACGCTCCCCAGGGCCAGCCTTTCCTGGACCAACTAATTCAGGATCAGCTTTTGCAGAGCCCAGCTTGCAAAGGTCAGGTTTTGAAGGGGCTCATGAGGCCGGCCCCTGCTCACAGGGAGACCAGACTTGCAGACACTGGCCTGAGAAGTAAGCTAAAATCTTTTCTATACCGTATGAGCCCTGAGATGAAAGGCAAAGGGCACCTGGAATCCACATCCTCTACAGCTGGCAAGGAAGCCAAACCCAGAATGGAAAATGTCCTAAGCAGCCTGGCTCATGCCCCAAGTCCCATGAAGAGAACCAAGACAAAGAAGCCAATGGAGCACCCCAAGGTCCAGCCTGATCCTACTGAGAGCCCAGTGGGCACAGCCTCCTTCTTAGCTGGTCCTCCTTCCCCAGGCAATAAGCTTCGCCTGCGCTCCAGACAAGGCTCTGCCTCAGTGCTGGGCCAACCCCTCCACTGCCCTCAACACTGCCCTCAAGTGGCTTATGCCACCCAACCAGGGAATACACCCTAGGTCCCAATTCTTGCCTCAAGAAGAAACTTTGTGCAATAACAAAGCAATTCTAGGCTCCCCAACCTCTACATCCCTTGAAGTGTACTACTGTTGTCATTTCCATTAATAAACAGGTGGGGCAGAATGACACCCCAAATACACTCTAGATCTCTATGTACAGTGTCATCTGTCTGATCCTTGCTCTGCTGCACTTTGTTAAGGGAAGGGATGAAAAAGTTTTCAAGTCTGTCCCATCTAAGGAAGGAATTTAGTCTCCATTGAAATCAATCATTTTAGTATCATAGAGTAGGATTTTGATGGGTTGTTTTTATGTTTATCAATAGCATAAATGTCAAAACTGAATGACAGAATCTCCCTTGTTTGATCCCTGTTATTGGTAATAACTAGAGAGCTCACATGAGAGGCTGCTATAATCCTGTTGATTCTGTGTCCACTGCCTGATCTACCAGAAGTGCCTTCTAGAATGTTGATCACAGTAGAAAAATGGAGGACTCCCACCTACCCAAAGAAGGTGGGAGAGGAGATAGAGGTCTGTGTACTTGGTTTGAAAACTGACATAATCTGACAAAGCACAACTAAAGATAAAAGTCAGTTTGCTTGGCACTCAAATGAACCATGAAGTCAACCCCAAGGCTCAAGTGTTTGAGGGATGTGAATGAGTCAACTGTGAACTTGGGTCCACTTGCACTTACACTGTTGAAGGGAAGTTAAGTCTTGAAGTTTATTGGGAAGAACTAAATACTAGAAGCTTTCCAGACATATTTGAGTTCCACTGTGTCTTATTGCAACACCTCTAAACCTGGAGTGGTTCTCTACTGCTCTTTCTTATACTATCCTTGCTTCTGAGATACTTTCTTGTGTTGGTGCTAGGGCTTGAATTCAGGGCTTTTTCCATTCAAGACTGGTGTTCTATCACTTGAGCCACAGTTTCACTTCTCTCAGCTACTTTCATGGGAAGTAATGATGCTGAACTCAGCCAAATCCCCTTACAGGATCTTACAATGGTAACTTCTCCTGAGAGACAGTACTCTCATCCAACAAGAACTGTACACATAAATGTGACAGCTCCTGTCTTTGGTTCCTGTTATCATCTAATCTCTTCATTATACTCTACTGCATTTCAAAAAGCATCAAGGTGATTTTGTTCAAAGAAGTACTTTAAGGATTTTGGAAAAGGTCTTGTTTCTACATTAGTCACAAAAAGCAAATAGTGTGTGTGTGTGTGTGTGTGTGTGTGTGTGTGTGTGTGTGTGTGTGTATGTGTGTGTAGCGTTATATAGGGGCCTCACCTCTGGATCTATCAGTCTTCGTTGGCTTTTTTTTTTTCTCAAGTCTGGTGTTCTATCACTTGAGCCATATATTACTTCTGACTCTTTGTCTGTTATTTGAAAATGAGTCTCACAGACTTTTCTACCAGGCTAGCTTTGAAATGTGATCCTCAGCATTCAGCCTAGGATTATAGGCATGAGCCACCAGCACCTGGCTAAAATATCTAGAATTTAAGGCCATATATGACTCTATAACTAGATCAAACTCCTGGCTCCAGTGTGTGTCTTTCTGGGAATGATAATGTTTTGAGATTTCTGGTAATATCTATCACTAATGAAAGTATGATGTGTAATTCTCTCAAATTTTTAAAATAGACAAGAATGAGATGGAAAGCAACTGCTAAGAAATGTAAGCCTCTAAACTAGGTAGTATCTACATTTTCCCTCACAGACTAAAGTGTCTCCTATAGACCTGTTTAGAAAATTTCTCAGCTTGTGGTACCAAAACATTCCTACAACTTTCCTGCTCTCTGCACAATGTAGTCTGTTCAATGTTGTAAGTGGGTGATCCACCACCAAAAGCAGCCTCAGTAACCCAGACACACAGTTGGACCTCTTTATAGGCGTCCAATTCCTTGAACTTTTGAGGAGAATGCACCTTGTCTTCTCTAATTACCTGGGTTAGGGCAGGAGTTGGTCTCCACAGAGCAAAGATTGGAGTCCCTAACTCCTGAAGGAAACCATGGCAGAACTGTATAGCTCATCATAAAGTAAAAGATTTGGATTATTCTCTTCTCTTTGGAAGGAAACTTCTGACTAGCAAGACCAGGGTATAAATTTAAGATAGATAAATAAACATGAACAAAGGGCAAGAAACATTTAAAAATGCTGCACAAGGAAAATATTTGAGTATTTTTTTATAGTTTTTAGGTCAAGGGCACAATAATAAAATGTGCAAAATAATCATCAGGGTTAGAATCCTAGCTCTGACTGTTGAAAAGTGACCTAACATTTCCAACCTCCAGTTTATTTATAAGGGACAGGGGACAACTATATATACATAACCCCAACCTAAAAATTGTTAATACATTGGTGGTTTCCAACAGCTGAGAAAAAATACTCTATCTTCCTCCCAATACAATACAAATTAATTCAAAATTTCTGACACCCTCCTATCAGTGTCAAGCAATGATACATTCACTTTTTTGCTTAGTGCATACATCAAAACAGTCATTAGGTTTTAATCTTAACTCTTCACTTGGCAACTTCTCTCTTGTTCTTACTGACTCTCCTTATTTTATCTTTATCTTTCCTTAGTGATTAAAATAGTATCTTGGGGTCTAGGACAGTGACCTAGCCCATAGTAATATTAATATTAGCTGAATATAAACTTTAGGCTACAAAAAAGACAATTACATTGGTTTAATAAGTGCTATAGCCATCAGCTTTTCAGCTGATGAGAAGAATTCTAGAAAGTTCACAGTTAAAATGGCTGTCTAAAGCATCTTGTATTCATCAATTAACAAGACATAGGCCTTTCCATTTGGCATTCTTTATCTCATGCCTTAGATACTCTCCAAACTGTCTAAGGAATATACACACAAAGCCCCATAGATACATAGCTCCAACCACAAAAATGAACTCCTAACCTTTGCTCCAAACCCATTCAATCACATACCAAAATTTGTCCCAAATCACAGTATTTCTCACATGACTTAATGGCAGCCTATATTTTTTTTAATTTCAGCCTATTTTTAAGTAGTTCATAGACAGTGCCATCCATGAGTTTCCCCCCTAACACATCATACTCAGTAATTCTTCTTGTCTGTACCTTAGAAACTGTCTCTAGAGCACTTCTTATGCCCTCTACTATCATTACATCGGTAGCATCATAACTAATTTTCTGTTTCATCATGAAACCAATGAAGAAGCATGATAATCTTCAGCAAGAATATTGGCTATGATGGGTGACACTGTTGTCAGAAACTTTGCATTCATATACTCTTTTGTAGAATGGGAACTTCTTTGTATAACCACTTAAGATAATAAATTTAAAACTAAAGAAAAGAATATTGGCTACATTAGATAGATAATAGAATTAAAACTATGATACCAGATAAAAATCACCATGACTATGAATTAAAGAAGGAGGACTAAACTTTGGGATACTTCAACTTTAAGAAATTAGAAAATAGTCTGCTAAGTTTAAAGCCTTAGGCTCAAATCCCAGTACAAAAAAAAAAAAAAAAAGAAATTGTAAAATAAAGGAGGAACCAATAAGCGGTGTGGCAAGAAAACTAGAATAGTACAGTATACTAGAAGTCAAGAGAGGATTTCACAGAGAAAGTAATGGTATTCAATGTATTCAAGTAATGTATTCAATGGTCCATACGCTAAACATTTTGTCCCCAGGCTGTGGTGCTATTGGGAAAAGTTGGTACACTGAAGAGGTGAAGCTTAGTAGAAGGAAGTTAGGTCACGGAAGCTTTCACTGGAGACAGATATTGACAGCAACACCTTCCTGATTCTTCTCTCTTTGTCTTCCTGGTCACTATGAATGAGGTGAGCAGCCTTGCGTGATCACGTACTGCAGCCTGTGATATACTGACTCATCACTGACTCAAATGCAACAGACTCCACCAACCATGATCTGAAATCTCTGAGATGAAAGACATCATTTCCTTTGTGTGCTGATCATTAGGAGTATTTTGACAGAGAAAAAAACCTGACATAAAAAGCTAAGTATCTACCTCAACCGGTTAACCTTAGATAAACGTACACACATATTGCTAATGGTGACATTAGATGGGGGAAGAGGGTAGCATTAAAGAGAAAACTTTGAGACAGGAGAAGAAAGGGTTTCCCCACATATAAATGTCAGCAAAGACAATGAAGAAATTGTGGCTAAGGAGGGAGAGGGAAATGAAAAACCAAAACTAGGGCTTGAGGTTGAAAGAGATTCTAAAACTTACCATGGAAGGTTTCTATTAGGACCTTGGGAGTCGGTAACAGTGTGAAACTCAAGAACGCATAAAAAGTGGTTGAAGTGGCTAACTTCTGTGTGAAGCAGGTACTTTGGGAAATCTGGAGCCTCAGGAGAGATCCCCAGAGAAACCTCTGAATGCAGGAAGCCTGAGAGAGTATGCACGTCAGCTGATAATGGTACAGGACAAAGAGAGGGATCGGCTTGGTTTCTAAGAAAATCTAGGAACAGCCACTATCTCATGGAGCCAGGAAGTAGAGTCAGGACTTGCTTCATTTGACAGGAACCCATTATTTAGCACAATGTGCACACCACCAGCAGGATGCAGAAAGCTCAGATGGGAAGAAGCATGGATGGGTCCCTCCTCTGAGGGTGGTTGTGTGCACAAAGATGGGCATCCAGCCCTACTTGGTCCCCAGGGAAGAGAGACATGAGGTCTGGGCCTGCTGAGCCAACAATCTCCAGGTGTTTTCCTGAAGCATCTTCATAGGGCAAAGGAGGTCATGTGACAGGCACATCCTCTCTGCATGCTGGAAGTTGGGCAGAGAGCCCCAGAGCTGGGAGACCAGAAGGGACCCCACGAATGAAGGGAATTGACTAGGAAGGGTCACAGTAGCCTCAAGTGGGAAGCTGGGTTAGTGTGCACACATCCTGGTTTAGGGTGGAGCCGATTCTTCCCATGGCCCCCACAGGCTTCTGACTGTCATATACCCACATGGGCCCGTGTAGCTCACCAAAGTCCCTCAGTGAAATGCTGAGAGCAGGGACTTAAGCTAGAACTTAAACCTTCAGGCTCAAAGGACACTGCTACAGGATAATGATGGAGAATGACTCCTTCTCAACCTATCCCTAACCATAGCCCACCCTTCACCTTCCTCTACAACAAGAGAGGAGAAGGGTAAAGAAGCAAAAGCTTCATGAGGGTCCACATGCGAGAATTTACAAGTCCAGATCTAGGGAAGATGCTTGGAATAGATCAATGTGTGCTTGGAAACAGGGTTTTCCTCTAGCACATGAACAGCCCTGACCTCCTAATGGTCTTCCTTTGGCCATCCAGTAGAGTACCTCAGAATTGTCTAGAAGGAATTTCTGGCAACTAAACATGAGGAGACAGAGGAGAACAGCATCCTACATCATTCTTCTCAGTGCTAAATCATAGAGGACAGAGACCATGGCTGTTTCTTTTTTTCTTTACTGCAGCCCAGGAAGGGTAGGGCAAAGAACACAGGATGACCACAGGAAGAAGCCACATGGAGATGCTGCTTCCTGCTTGATGGAGAAGGTAGGGGTGTCTGCTGCTTTACCAGCGCACTAAGGCTTAATGCTCACCTGCACTCTGGGACCCATGGCCTAGGCCAGGCCTATCGTAGAAGGAAGGACAAGAATGGTTCCTGTGTGCACTGCAAGGAGAGGAAAGAGGGGATCAGGATGGTAGAGCATGTCTGTAATCTAGCATTTGAGAGACTAAGGAGGAGGACCAGGATCAAAGCTGGCAAGATTCTTTTTTATTTTGGTCCTGTCGTGGGGCCTGAACTCTGAGCCTGGGCGCTGTCCCTCAGTTCTTCAGCTCAAGGCTAGCACTCTACCACTTAAGCCACAGCACCACTGTCGGCTTTTTTCTTTTTGCTTATGTGGTGCTGAGGAATCAAACCCAGGGCCTCAGGCATGCAAGGCACGCGCTCTACCATTGAGCCATCTTCCCAGCCCCTCTTTTTTTTTTTTTAATTCTTTTTTTTTTTATTATTGTGAAAATACTGTATAGAGGGGTTACAATTACCTGGGCAAGATAACAAGTACATTTTTTATCAAGCATTGTAGCCTCCTCCTTTGTTTCCTCTTCTCATCCCTTCCCATCCTCCCCCCGCCCCCCCCCCACCCAATCCTCCCTGCCCCCTCCCCAAGGCTGGCAAGATTCTATTTCAAACAAAGAAAGAAAGAAAGAAAGAAAAGAGAGCCTGGAAATAATGGCATGTGCCTAATTACTCAGGAAGCTGAGACTTGGAGATTATGGCAACCCTGTGAGGATCCATCTCCAGTTAACTAGCAAAAAGCCAGCCTGGAGTTATGATTCAAGAGGTAGAGTACCGGCTGTTATCAAGCAAGCTAAGGAAGGGGAAATCCTGAATTCAAGTCCAAGTATGAGAGAGGGAAAAAAAGAGAAGAAGCAGGAGGAAGAAGAGGAGGAAGAGAAGGAGGAGGAAGAGGAGAAGGAGGAAAAGGAGGAGAGAGAGAGGAGGGGGAGGGGAGAAAGATAGACACTCTTGAACTCACTAGGGATATAGAAGTCAGCACAATCTAGATTTGAAAAGGGCTGGGGACACAGAGAAACGCATCCCTACTAGGTCTGGCTGTGCTTGCAGAGGGCCGCCCATTTCTTCACCAGAGACTTGAGGCCAGGACCCTCCACACTTCGTCTGGATGAGCACATGAGGAGAAGGGGCCTGGGGAAGGGGCCAGAGACAGATCTCATTTCCAGAAGGAGAAGTGAACTCTGCCAGCTGCCCCCTTTCCTGCCTCATCCTTCTCCTCTACCATATCTCCTGTTGGTGCACAGCCAGGCAAGGCACACACTGGGGGATTTCCAGAGTGTATCGCTTCCAAGGTCAGGCCTGCTCCACAGGCCACAGGGGCAGGGCCCTGGGCAGGCAGCCTGACCCACGGGAATCAGACATTGGGAAGGCAAACCTTCTTTGTGGTAAACAGTGCTGGCAGCTGGGGTGTGTCAGGGAAAATGGGGGAAGACAAAGTGAGAGGCCAGAGCAGAATCACACCAGGCCAGGGAAACAATCAGCCACACAGATACACATGGGAAAAGGTACAGTCACCTACATTAGCCACACAGATGCTAATTCAGAAGAGGTACAGAAGTGTGCAGGAAACACAGCCACATAGACCGGTGAGCACTGTGCCTCAGACATGCTGGAGCAACCCAGGCACACACGTTCATGTAGACACAAAGGCAGGTTTGCACATATTACTGACCTAGTCCATTGCAGAGACCCACAGACACAAATGCAGTCCAAGTCTCTCCTTCAACTCCTTCTCCCCCATTAAGACTATAGCCCAGTTCTGATCAGGCATACCTCTTCCTTCTCCAAGTCCTGATTGTAATTTTTATTCTAATGATTAACTTTTAATAGGCCAATCTTGGATACAGGCACAAACTCCTGGTCAAAACAACTTGGAGACTGGAGGCATGACTCAATTCACAGCATCTACTATGCAAACAAAAGGCCTTGAGTTTAAATTCTAAATCACAAGCAGGATATGACTCTACTACTCTCTTCAGTAGCCCCATCTTTCACCTGTACCCATAATTCTGAGCACCCCAACTTGCTGATGGTTCTGACTCTTAAGATTGTGACACAGCACATACAGGAGAACAAACCAGACATGCATACCCTGTCCAAGTTGCCCTCAGAGAATCATTAAGAATGAAATCCGAGACCCCCCAAGAAGTAACCTCCTGTAACAGGGAATGAGCTCCATTCAGACCTCAGTGTCACCCACAAGGCTTCCCATAAATCTACATCCAATCTTATTCCCAGAGAACATTTCAAAGGAAAACCTTGAGACAGCTGTAGCTCCAAAAGGTAAAACTGGCAGGTATGAACGAAATATGTTTACATAGCCAAGTAAGTTTGACATAAAAAATTCCTATTATTTCTCTCTCCAGGAGCTGGATACCTGCTTGTCACAGTAGGATAATTGTAAGGACACTTGATCCTCTCAAGAATAGAGTCCCCCTCCTTAAAAAAATGGACAACAAACTCCAACCTGCCAGGTCAACAAACTCCTACCTGCCACAGTAGTTGCTCATCTAATTCCCTCGCCAAACTCTCTCAGTTTAACATATACCTTGAACACAATTTATTGGCTGATCTTAATAATGATCCTAAATGCAAGCAGTACCCTACTCCATCCCTAACCAAATCTTAACCTGTGTTACATCAGTTATTATCCACAGGAGCCACAAACACATTTTGTAACCCCTTTGGCACACTGGGAATCCAGCCTTGTATTATTGGTTTCTGAAATCCAACCTATAACAATATCAACATTGTTATAAACATAAATCTAACTCTGGCTCTCCTCTCCTCTCTCCCCCCACCTCTCTCTCTCAGAGAACAACTCACTATATAGCCCAGTCTTGCCTCAAACTCAGGATCCTCCCTTCCTCAGCCTCCTGAGTGGAGGGATTACAGCTATCTGCCAGCATGCCCAGAACCTTTCTCTTTGGCTCTCTGTTGTTTTTGAGGCATAGTCTTATGACAACCAGGGATACTCTGAACTCAAGATCCTTCTGCTTCAGCTTCCCCTTTATTAGCATTACAAGCACATGCAACCATGTTCAACTTCCATCTTCTCTTGAAGTCATCATCCTAAAAGCTTAAAAGCAGCTTTCTTTTTGCTGAAGAGTCATGATGACTTACTTAAGCCCATGAGTTCTTTGGAGCTTGGCAGCCCAATCTCCACTTTGCACCTATGGCCTTTGCCCTGAGCCATTCTCTGTGTAGTCATCATGCAACTGTCTCACAATCCAAGTGCTGAACAACTTGCCAGGTGTCAATGGCCCTTACTGCAACAAAGCTCCACCTGACTCATCCTGAGATGATGTATTATCAGACCATCTCTAACCACCTCAGAACACACCTGTGACATAGCTTCTCACCTCTGTTCCATTCTCCCTACTAAATCCAAGGGAAATGCTTGTAGTCTGGAAGATGGCTGAAGTATACTAAAGTGCTGTCTTTCTGTGGCTGCCATAGAAAATCTCTGTCCTTTGTGCCTCTTTATTTGACCTACAGGGGTGAGTGACTGGACTTGACATGTATAAGTCCTAGTGTTATGGCCTGGGTCCACCTTTGCTGTATATTACAGAAGAACTTGTCATTCTGATCAATTGTGTTTATTTAGGCACTAGAGGGCAGTGCGGAGGGCAGTGGAGGGGTTGGCCCAACACTGAGGCAGAGCCTTGTCTGGAGCGCAGGCGAAGCTTATTGCCTGGGGAAGGAGGACCAGCTAAGAAGGAGGGTGTGCCCACTGGGCTCTCAGTAGGATCAGGCTGGACCTTGGGGTGCTCCATTGGCTTCTTTGTCTCGGTTCTCTTCATGGGACTTGAGGCATGAGCCAGGCTGCTTAGGACATCTTCCCAGAAGGCTCAATGCTCTGCTGGGAACCCAGGAGCCCCAAAGCACCCAGGCCCTTTGACCCTTGTTGGATATACAGGCTCATGTGGCCTGAGCCACCCCAAATTCTGTTCCAGGACTAGCCCAGCCCCTGAGCTGAATTTCCCGCCATACCCCTCCTGCTTCTTGTCTGCCAAGCTGGGTGCATTTGCTACCCTGGAACCCCAGCAGGCAGGAGCAGGCAAGCCTGGGGCTGAAGGGATGTGGGGATTTCCAGATCTACTAATCCCCACACCTAGAATGTCACCCAGAACTGGCCCAGGTGCCTTCCCTGAGCAGGTGGACCTGCTGATACTGAGGCAGAGGGAGGCATCAGCAAGCACAGTTCCCCGCTTTTTCCAGAGTCTCAGCTTGGGTTTGTCAATTCTGCACTAATCATCAAGGTAGCTAACTAACATCGGCTTCGTGTACCTGCAGGACCTTCACCCCTGAGGATCACGCCTCTGCCCCTTGGACTCCTCAAATGTTATCAAGCAGTGCCCACGTTCGTTCCTTTAGGATCCAAACCTTTCACCCAACAAAGACTGAGACTTTTAGGATGAAACACATCTCAGATGTTTGTGCCAAGGAAAGATAAGAACTTGGCATCTTTTTAAAAAATGTACTTTTAATTGATTTCAGATAAAAATTACTTAGGAAGAACCAGTAATCAATTCTTTCTTTAATGTGTTAGAGCCACAGCATTCATAGTATTAGCAAAAACAAGGCATGATGTCATCTTAGGTTAAATATAGGGCTGGCAGCCGTGTGCAGTCTCTCAAGTTCCATATTTCTTCTTTACCTCCTCTACTTTTGTTGATGAAAGCTTTCAGGGCATTTTCCCCGGACATCCCATTCAGGTAATTTCAGGCATCCCCCTTAGCTTTGCCTTTGAGGTCCAACATCCCGGGCCACTCTGTTTGTACATCACCCATGGTGGGTTGGTTGAAGTGGCTGCAGATAAACAGCAGCTCCCTGTCAGCTGGCTGGGTCTTGAGGCACTTCCCTGCATCAGCTGCTTTGTCTAACCAGTCTGAGACATGCTGGCAAGGTTATGAGGAGAACTAACCAAGGTTATGAGAACTAACCATAAGGTAGTTCTGATCCCTTGGGGAATCAGAGCAGGAGCAGGGAGCATCTCTTCTTTGTTTTTAAGGCCAATGTTTCCTTGCTTCTTTTTCCTATTTTTGTACATGAATTCTGGACTAAGGTCCCAAACAAGAATTGGTTCTGAGACTTAAACTCCTTCCTCCTACACTCAGGTTAGAGTTTAAGCATTTATCTCTATGGTGGAATATCTCTCTAAGGCTGCCCTATCTCTACAGGCTCAAATTCAAGCTCTTCCTATGCTAGGAAGATGTGGGGGATGATGGGATCTGAGGGGGTCTGTGGACATCATCTGACACAAACAACAGCCCATCTCCCCCATCCCACCCTGACATAATGACATAAATAAGGAGAGGAGAACAGGGCTGGGAAGGTGGCTCAGTGGTAGAGTGCTTGCCTTGCATGCATGAGGCCCTGGGTTCGATTCCTCAGCACCACATAAGCAAAAAGAAAAAAGCCGGAAGTGGCGCTGTGGCTCAAGTGGTAGAGCGCTAGCCTTGAGCTGAACAGCTGAGGGACAGCGCCCAGGCCCAGAGTTCAGGCCCCACGACTGGACCCAAAAAAAAATAAAGAAGAAGGACAGGAGAACAACAGGATTTCTTGGATGAGAGAGGAATTGTAGGAAAGGAAGTAGCACACTCTCTCCTTTTCCTTGCTATGCCCACCCCCAACTTTTCACACAAGTTGTGGCAGGGTGGAAAGTCCCTTGTATATGTGGGCATAATCCCAGCTTCTTCATCGGTACAACTTTTCCCCCTTTTACAGTTTCTGTGCACATCTGGAGTTTGTTCTCCCAGATTACCTATCACAACAAATGCTGGGCTATTTGCGTCTCACAATCTTAGACAATCTGCAAGAATAAAAATACTTTGGCTTTGCTCTAATGATACTCTATTTGGGAACTGATACCATATCTCTGGTTTCATGTTTTTGGGTTTTTTTTGTAGCAGTCCTGGGCCTTGAACTCAGGGCTTGGGGACTGGTCCCAAGCTTTTATACTCGTCTGGTGCTCTTCCACTTGAGCCACAGCTCCACTTCAGCTTTTTGGTAGTTAATTGGAGATAAGAGTCTTATAGACTTTCCTGCCTGAGGTAGCTTTGAACTATAATCCTCAGATCTCAGCTGCCTCTGAGTAGCTAAGATTACAGTTAAGATTAAGATTACAAGGCAGTTTTGTTTTGTTTTGTTTTGGGTCCGGTCATGGAGCCTGAACTCTGGGCCTGGGTGCTGTCCCTCAGCTCTTCAGCTTAAGGCTAGCACTCTACCACTTGAGCCACAGCGCCACTTCCGGCTTTTTTCTTATGTGGTGCTGAGGAATCAAACCCAGGGCCTCATGCATGCAAGGCAAGCGCTCTACCACTGAGCCACCTTCCCAGCCCCCAGTTTTGTTATTTTTAACAAGCTTCACATGTGATTTTAATGTGTGGACAAGTTTGAGAAATTGTGTTCTATTGTAATTTTATCTTCTTTTGGAATTTTGTACATAACAATATCTTACCCTTCCCTCCACACACTCTATGTAGATTTTTATTCATATTTGCCCTTTCTCTATCATTCTTTTCAAATGTTTCAATAGAAACAAATTAAACTGGTGGGCTTACTGGTTTGTTTTTTTGTTATTCAATCTGCCAACTACCATAGATAGCTAACTAAACAAAATCACCCTCTTCATAGTGACAAGGAACGCTTTAAAGGTAAGTTGAGGACTGTAATAAGTTGTAGCCTCGATGCTTATTTTATGCCACTTCTTGCTAGATTCAAACAAACTAGCGACAATGGATTTTTTTCTGACATTAAAATGTTGGATCAGGTCTCAAATTTCAATCAGGAAAATAAAGTGCAGAGGGATAAATTCTGCAAAACCCAAAGGGACAGAACACATAGCGATGTGCCTAGGAATTCACATAAAGGAAAACACACTAAGAGAAACTAATTAAGAACTTAAAGAGACTGAAAATGACTTTGGTGAATCTTGTTAATTAGGGCTTTATGAACAGCTCCAGTTATTGGACCTGCCAATACATTGTTGCAAAATAATTTCAATGAATTAACAGATTGGCTGCTTAAAAAAAATCTCTGCTTAGCAACATCTTTTTTCTAACTGCTATTTAGGAACACAGAATGAGCTAACTTGCTAAGTCATATATTTATCAACTAAATAGCTTGAGGCTTGGTTTAAAGATTCACCTGTTACATGTTTGGGCCTTCCTTCTTTAGTAAAGGCACTTTGGGTGTTAAGAATGTTCTGATAAACTGGGCACCAGTGGCTCAGGTCTATAATCCTAGCTACTTAGGCTGGAGATCTGGGGATCCAGATTTGAAGCCAGCCTGGGCAGTAAAGTCCATGAGACTCTTATTTCCAATAAACTACTCAGCATGTACTCTAACAAGTGAGCTGTACCAAGCCCAATGATCTCTTCTCCTTTTTATTTTTGTAATGCTGCAGATCAAACACAGGGCCTTGTGGAAGCACACAACCCCCTGGTGTCAGAAAAATGAATAGATGCACAAGAGATATAGGAGATTTCCTCAAGATTTTACTTCTGTACAGAAGAGTGTATTAACATTACTCCTCCCAGAGCTAGGCACGCACACTGGGTGGGATGGTCTGCTTGGTTTTCATCCTAACCCAAGGGCTGACATTCTCCTTTCTCCTTGTTGCTAAACAATCAAAGACTCATATTTTTTTGTGCCAGTCCTAGGGCCTGAACTCATGGGTCTGAGCACTGTCCCTGAGCTTTATCCACTCAAGGCTAGTGCTTTACCACTTAAGCTACAGGTCCACTTCCAGATTTTTTTAGGTGGAGACTTTCACAGACTTTCCTGCCTGGACTGGCTTTCAACTATGCTCCTCACATCTCACCCTCCTTAGTAGCTAGGATTAGAGGTATGAGTCACCAGTGCCCAGCAACTCTTGTTTTCTTTACAGTTGGTCACCAGGGTGATGGGGGTAATAGAAGAATTTAGAAAGCACTCTAATGATCAGTGCAAGGCTCCTACTGGGTGGGGTGTTATGCCAAGGTCACAGGATCCCCTGCAAGAAGACCACCAAGAGTCAGACTCTACAGCTGTTTTATTTAAACGGGCTGCAGCTCGGGCCTTGTCCTACACTCCGACACAGCGGAGCCTAGGAGGAGAGCCCCGAGCTAAGGATTTGCAGGTCTTATATAGGCACACAATCAACCAGGTGTTTTGATTACCACCACGTGTTGCTTTGCTAGACAGAAACAAGCAACACGTGGTGGTCACTGCCTCAAACTTAACCTTTCAGGGGGACTGTTGAAGGCAAAGGCACACATTCTTCTCACACTGGCTGCTAATGGTTATAGTTAGAGGAGGTTGGTAAAGGCAGAGGAAAGTTCCCATTCAAGGAAGAACTTTATCTATCTTTAACTCCACTAGTAAGGACTCATACCCTGGACATGGCTGGCTGGTTACAAACAACACAAATAATAATTACAATTAAAGTCAAGAAGCAAATAATTCCAGGAATATCAGTACCTGGAAATATCAGTACAGAATGATGACTGATTACAAGATGGAGACATTTTAGTTTGATACAGCCTCACATATGTGTTGAATGTACGCTACCCCTTAGTTACACATCCAGCCCAAGAACATTTTTTCTTAAAGTTTAAAAGTAGAACTAAATTTGATAAAGATATAAGGTCTGAGCAAAAGTTTCTGTAATGATATTTACCTTTGAGATCAGTAATTTTACATTTAGCAGTCAACAAGTATCTTAAGACTGCTGTGTGCCATATATTTGACCATAATTAGCACAAAAAAAGGGAAGTGGTGGTAATGGCAACATTTATGTAGCATGATAATTCATATAATCTTGAAAACAAAAGTACCATTCTCCTTGTTTTACAGAGTTTAACAGGCTAGGGTGTAGTTTAGTGGTACCACATGTGCTTGACACATGCAATGTCCTGGAATCAACTGCCAGCAACATTTAAAAAAAGATTGTTTTCCTGTGGTCTGGCAGCTAGAGACAAAGTCAATGTGGCTTTTGATCAATAAATCTCAAAACTGTCTTTTTGGAGTTTACTTATAACATGGTTTGGTAAAGACTTAATATATAGCATAATAGCTTCAGTTCAAAGTTTTACTAATATACTTCAGATCTGGCCATGTGGAAAGTGTTTGACTTGGTGGTTACCAGCGTTCACGAGATAGGTTTGGGTGTAGCAGTAGAAGAATTCAGTATATGAATGTATGAACTATATAGAAGGAAAAAAATTAGTCCTCGGTGTAAGTAAGCATCATCCTCAACCAACCAACGTCCCAGAAATGAAACAAAAAGAAAAAGTAAAGGCAGACATGCCTATCATTACCAGGAGCGGTTCTCTATAGTCTTTCTTTCCTGACCTTGGACACTGGAATTCCAGGCTCCCTGACTTCCGGACTCCAGGATTAAACACCTAGGTTCTATGGCTTAGAGCCTCAGACTAAGCATGACACTATCAGACTGTGGCTCCCAACTTTTAGATGTAGACTGAGCCGTGTCTCTGGTATCCCAGGGTTTACAGCTTACAGTTGGCTTCTTGTTGGAGTTCTTGTTCAACCTCAGAATCATATGAATCAATAACCCTAATAAGTCCTCTCTCATATGTCTATACATTTTGTTTATCTCTAGGGAACCCTAATATACCAATTCATTTTTTTTTGTCAGTCATGGGGCCTGACCTCTGGGCCTGGGCACTGTCCCTCAGCTGTTCAGCTCAAGGCTAGTGCTCTACCACTTGAGCCACAGGGCCACTTCCGGCTTTTTCTGCTTATGGGGTGCTGAGGAATTGAACCCAGGGCCTCATGCATACAAGGCAAGCACTTACCACTGAGCCACCTTCCCAGCCCCCCCCCAATTCATTTTTTAATGGACATAGCTTTAATTTTGAGAGGAAGCTGTGAGGATGAAATCAATTAAGCTAAAGTCTTAGATGCTTAACTGAGACACACATTAAACTTATATCACAAAAACATTCTGATTAAGAAATATGTTGTCCAAGTATCCAAGATATACACCCAGGATGCCTGCAAAATTAACAAAATCAGCTTAATGCCCAGAAAAACATGTGATAGACTTCAAAGACTTGTGCAGTATCTGGGATTTTTATTTGCAGTTTAACGAGCTATACAATTACTGCTTTGTAAATGCTGGCAGAAGATAGACTTCCAAATAGGAGGTAAAGGACTTAACTACTCACAGCACAGCCATAACAATTTTTTCCCCAAACCTATAGAGAGGGGTACAAGATTGGTAATAGGTACTTGAACATGCATTGGCCTTTAGTCATGGACTACTGAACTTGATGATTTGTTGATGTTATAGTGCGATGAAGCAACCCAGATCCCTGTCAGAAACATAATCTTGATAAATGACTCAAGTAAAATAAAATTGAAAACAAAACAAAACAAGATTGCATTTTTTCCTTTTGTGCCCTTTCCCCCAGTCATTCTCTATCTTTTTTATTTTATTTTATTGTAAAGGTGATGTACAAAGGGGTTACAGTTACATGAGTCAGGTAATGAGTACATTTTCTTTTGAACAATGTCACCCCCTCCCTAATTCTCTCCCAGTTTTTCCCCACCTGTGTCTCTCCCCCACAAAGTTGTATAGTTCATTTCCAATATAGTGTCTAGTGAATATCACTGCTGAATTGGTTCACCCTTTGTCCTACCATGCATCCCCTTCTTGCTTCCCCTTTTCCTCCCTAAATCAGATAGACCTACATACAAGACAAAGGGTACAGACATCAAATACAGCAACAAAAGGAAATAAATCAAAGAAAAAAAGGAAAGAAAAAAACTACAAAAAGTACAATTAAAAAACCCTCTTGTTTCCATTTCTTAGAGTTCATTTCGATAAACATTATTTTACATGGTCATACACACACAGTTATTGAGCTCTTGTGATTCTCTTCTAAGAATATCCTCCTTTAATCACACTGTGTGAATGTTTAGTCATGTCCAACTGTAATTATTTGTCTCTTATTATCCATTGGGTTTACTTGCATTCTAATTATTAAAGATGAGGAAAACCATATAGTCTATGTTTCTTTGGGTCTGGCTTACTTCTCTGAATATAATTTTTCCAAATCTTTCCATTCCATTACAAATGGAGCAATGTCATTTTTTCTGATGGAAGCATAGAATGTCATTGTGTATATATACCACATTTTCTTGATCTACTTGTCCATGAAGGGCATCTGGGTTGATTCCATATCTTAGCTGTAGTTAACACTGCTGCAATGAACATGGTTGTGCTGGTGGCTTTAGTGTGTCCTGGTTTGTGGTCATTTGGATAAATGCCCAGGAGTGGGATTGCTGGGTCATATGGATGCTCTATGCTTAGTCTTTTGAGGAACCTCCATACTGCTTTTCATAGTGGTTGAACAAATTTACAATCCCACCAATAGTGTAGTAGTGTTCCCTTTTGGCCAACATCCCCAGCAGCATCTGTTATTGTTAGTTTTCTTGATAATGACCATTCTGACTGGGGTGAGCTGGGATCTCAATGTTGCCAAGAGTGCATTCTTGCCATACCTAGAAGCCTCTCCCAATAGTGATTACTGATGGGTAAAAATAAATAGCTAGTGAGAAGGGGCAGGTAGGAAGAAATCAGTCTGAATTTCCCTGTGTTCGAGGAAGTCCTAGGAAAGACACTCTGGTTAATGAAAATCAATTAACAAAGACCTCACACATAATGTTTAATGATTACTTCTTTAGCTGGTAGGTAAATTAGGATTTTCGATGTCCTCATTAAGGAGGAAAAGAGAGAAGTCATCACAGGAAAAATATTAATTATGAATAAAGAATTTGTGGTAATTTGAGAAGAGTTTAGAAACATTTTTGGGTAGCAGAGTGGTAAATGACAAGAGACAAGAGAATTGTTGGTTCCACCCAGGAAAAATGGCCCCTTCCCCATTGTTCCCCATTGTCCTTCCTTGGTGCACATGTGGACCCTTCCCTAGAAACCCCCACCCAGCATTTGTAACCCAGGTAACTGGCACACCTGGGGGCAGTGGGAGGTCCCCCAGGTTCTGAGGTCTTCTGTGGCCACATCTCCTCCCTGCCCTCTCCATATATCAGTCTCTATTATTAGTTCCACCCTTTGTTTTGCCCCTAGCCCCTTGCATTCTGTCTCTTGCCCCTTTCCTCCCCACCCTTCGCGTTCCCTCTCCCTGCATCCTCTGCATCCCCTCCACAGTATCCTCTCCCTCCAATAGAGTCTTTTTTGCCTGAACCATGTGTGGCCTCCTTTCAGCTAGACCTTACAAAAATGGCTGCTGGGCACTGGTGGCCCATGCAGCTACTCAGGAGGGTGAGATCTGAGGATTGAGGTTCAAAGCCAACCTGGGAAGGAAAGTTTATGAGACTCCTACCTCCAATAAACTACACCCCCCTCCCCCCCACACACACACCCAAGAAAAGCCAGAAGTGAAGATGTGGCTCAAGTAGTAGAACACTAACCTTGAGCAAAAGAAGACCGAGGACAGCACCTGGGCCCTGAATTCAAGCCCCAGGACAAGAGAAAGAGGAGAGAGGACAGAGGACAGAGGAGAGGAGGGGAGGGGAGGGGAAAGGAGAGGAGAGGAGAGGAGGGGAGGGAGAGGAGAGGAGGGAGAGGAGAAGAGGGGAGGGAGAGGGAAGGGAGGGGAGGGAGAGGGAAGGGAAAAGGAAAGGGAAGGGAGAGGGAAAGGAAAGGGAAAGGAGAAGGGAAGGGAAGGGAAGGGAAGGGAAAGAGATTAATGGCTGAGTAACACTCAGGGAATCAGTGTAGATATTAAGCTAAACCTTCCTTTGGTACAGTCTGTAGGGACAGTGTCTAAAATAGTTTCCTAGGATCCCCCCTTAGGAAAATTCATATTTTATGTAATCTATTTTCTAGAAGGAATGAGTAGATATGTGACTTGGCGCTAATAAGTGGAATATAGCAAAGATGGGAAGTCACTAAATTTTGGAATTTTGATAGTTTTTATGCCACACATTTCATTTGGATGAATGCCAATATGTAGTAGTATACAACAGAAGACTTCTTAGGTCATATGGAGATTTTTAACTTTTTAAAATTAATTTACTTTATTGTTATTATAAAGGTGATGTACAGACTCATGTACAATTTACATGAGTCAGATAATGAGCACATTTCCTTTCCTACAGTCTTACATTCCCTCACTCTCTCCCACTCCCTCCCTCCCATCTCCACCCAAGCATTGTATAATTCCCTTTCATCTGTGTCTGATGAGCTCCACTGATGTACTTTCTCCTCAAGTTCTGTACTCTCCCCTACTACCCTCTCAAAGATATGAACTTGAATATACCATACATAAAGAAAATAAGTCAGAATATCCAAAAATTAACATTGAAAAAAGAGAGATCTCTTGTTTTCATATCTTGGCATTCATTTTGAGAGATTAGATAGATAGATAGATAGATAGATAGATAGATAGATAGATAGATAGATAGATAGATAATTTTCTATAAATATGAAGAGGCATGTAGACATTGTACCTTTTTATTTATCTCCTAAGAGTATCCTCTTTTGTTCTCACTGTAAGTATACTTTATCATATCCTAGTGTCTAATTTCAGCATATCAGAGAGAATATGCCCCATTTGTTTCTCTAAGCTGGGCTTACGTCACTGAACATGATTTGTTCCAGTTCCATCCATTTCCCAGCAAATGGCATTATTTTATTCTTTCTAATGGCTATGTAAAATTCCACTGTGTAAGGGTAGCACACTTTTTGCATCCACTCATCTATTGTGGAGCATGTGTGCTGTTTTCATATCTTGGCTATTGTGAATGGTATGACAATGCACATAGGTGTGCAGGTGTCCTTATATCCTGGCTCATGATGTTCAGGTTAGACGCCCAGAAGTGGTATAGCTGAGACATAGGGAAAATCTGTTTAGTTTCTCTTTTTTTGTTGTTTTTGGTCTGTCATGGGGCCTGAACTCTGGGCTTGGGCGCTGTCCCTCAGCTCTTCAGCTCAAGGCTAGTGTCTACCACTTGAGCCACAGCACCACTTCCAGATTTTTCCTTCTTATGTGGTGCTGAGGGCCTCATGCATGCAAGGCAAGCACTCTACCACTGAGCCACCTACCCAGCCCCTATGTTTAGTTTTTTGAGGAACTTCCACACTGCTGTCCAAAGTGGTTGTACTAGTTTATACTCACACCAACCGTGTAGTAGGGTTCCCTTTTCCCCACATTCCCACAAATATTTGTTGTTGCTCGAATTGGCCCTGAATTCAAGCCCCAGGACAAGATAGAATTGAGAGAGGAGAGGAGAGGAGGGGTGGGGAGAGGAGAGGGGAGAGGAGAGGGGAGGGGAGTGGAGGAGAAGGGAGGAGAGGGGTGAAAAGGGGGAGGGGAAAGGGTTGGGGATGGAAAAGGGAAGGGAAGGGGCAAAAAAAGGCCAGTCTAACTAGGGTAAGATGGAACCTCAGAGCTGTTTTGATTTGCATTTCATTTATGGCCAGGGATGATGAGCATTTCCTCATGTGTTTCTTTAAAATTCTTACCTCTTCTTCTGAGAAGTCTCTCCTTAACTCCCTTGCCCACTTAGTGATTGTTTTATTAGGTTTGGGAGGGGTTAATTTCTTGAGCTCCTTGTATATATTCTATATTAGGCCTTTGATGTATTGCAGGTAAAGAGAGCTTCTCCCAATCTCTTGGCTGTCCTAGTTTAGTAACTGTGTTCTTAGCTGAGCAGAAACTGACATTGAGGTCTTTGATCCACTTTGAACTGATATTAGGGCATGGTGACAAACAAGGATCTGCTTTAAGTTTTCTGCATATGGATGCCCAGTTTTCCCAACACCAACTAGTAAAGAAACTATTTCCCCCATTCTATGTCTTTGGCTCCTTTTTCCAGTATCAGATAATAGTAAGTGTATGGATTTATTTCTGGACCTTTTAATCTGTTCCATTGATCTTTGGGCCTGTTTTTGTGCCAATACCAAGCTACTTTTGTTATTATAGCTCCGTAGTAGACCTTGAGATCTGGTATTGTGATACCACCCGCATTACTTGTTTTGCCCAGAATTGCTTTGGGTATTCTACGTCTTTTGTTGTTCCAAATTAATTTTTGGATTATTTTGTCTATCTCAGTAAAGAACATCATTGGGATTTTGATGGGAATTGTATTGAATTTGTGCTATCATTTTGGGCAGTATGGCCATTTTTACAATATTGATTCTACCTATCTATGAACATGGAAAGTCTTTCCATTTCTTGGTGTCCTCTTTTATTTCTTTCTTCAGATTTTTATTTTTTACTATAAAGATCTTTTAGGTCTTTGGTTAGGTTTATTCCTGGGTATTTTTTGAGGCTACTGCAAATGGAGTTGTTTTCATGATTTCCCTTTCTGCTTGTTCATTGTTGGCATACAGAAAAGCTTCTGATTTTTGTGGGTTAATTTTGTATCCTGCTGCTTTGCCAATGTGGTTGATCAGCTTGGGAGCTTGAGGAGTCTTTTGGGTCCTTTATGTATAAGATCATGTTGTCTGCAAATAGGGAGAGTTTGACTTCTTCTTTCCCTATATGAATCCCTTTGTGTCCTTTTCTTGCCTTATTGCTCTGGCTAGGAATTCCAGAACTATACTGAAGAGGAGTAAAGACAGTGGACATTCTTGCTTTGTTTCTGATTTTTGGTGAAATGGTTTCAGTTTTTTACCATTCAGTATGATGTTGGTTGTCGGTCTTTCATATATAGCCTTTATTAAGAATGTTCCTTCTCTTAGCAGGGCGCTGGTGGCTCACGCCTGTAATCCTAGCTACTCAGGAGGCTGAGATCTGAGGATCACGGTTCAAAGCCAGCCCAGGCAGGAGAGACTGTGAGACTCCCATCTCCAATAAACCACCAGAAAACCGGAAGTGGCACTGTAGCTCAAGTGGTAGAGCACTTGCCTTGAGCTGAAGAGCTGAGGGACAGCGCCCAGACCCAGAGTTCAAGCCCCACGACTGACAAAAAAAAAAAAAAAGAACATTCCTTGTTCCTTCTCTTTCGTGGGGGGGGGATTGGGTGGGGAGGGAGGGAGGGAGTATGGGAAGGAATGGGAAGGGGAAACAAAGAGGAGGCAACAATACTTGATAAGAAATGTACTCATTATCTTGCCCATGTAATTGTAACTCCTCTATAAGGTATTCTCACAATAAAAAAATAAAAAATTAAAATTAAAAAAAAGAATGTTCCTTCTATTTTTAGCTTCTCCAAAGCTTTTTAACATGAATGGATGTATTTTGTCAAAGGTTTTGTCTGCATCGATTGAGATGATCATGTGATTCTTATCTTTGGTTCTGTTTACGTGGTGAGTTACATTTATTGATTTGCATATGTTAAATTAGCCTTGCATCTGTTGGATGAAGCCTACTTGATCATAATGTATGATTTTTTGTTTGTTTGTTTCTGGATTCTGTTGACTAGTATTTTTATTGAAGAGCTTTGCATCCGTGTGCATCAGAGAAGCTGCTCTATAGTTCTCTGTTTTTGTTGGATCATTACCTGGTTTGGGGATGAGTGTGATAGTGCCTTCATAGAATGAGTTTGGAATTAATGCTTCTGCTTCTCTTTCATAGACAAGTTTGAGGAGCACTGGTGTTAGTTCATCTTAAAAGTTTTATAGAATTTAGCTGTGTATCCACTGGGACCTGGGCTTTCCTTGTTGGAAAGAAGACTTCTGATTACTTCCTCAATCTCATTGTGTGGTATGGGCCTGTTTAACTGGTGTATACGTTCTTGGTTCAGCTTAGGCAGTTTGTATGCCCCTAGAAATTTGTCCATTTCTACTAGGTTTTCCTTGAATATTGGTTTTGAAAGTATTCTTTGAAAATCATTTGGATTTCTTGGAGGTTTGTTGTAATGTTTCCTGTGGCATCTCTAATTTTATTGATTTGACTCTCTTTGTCAATCTCACCACTGGTCTGTCAATTTTATTATTTTTTTTTTCAAAGAACCAAGTGTTGTTTTTACATTGGTTTTGTGTATAGGTTTTTTTTTTCTATTTCGCTAATTTCTGCCCTAAGCTTTCTATCTCTGTCTAGTAGTTTTGAGTTAGGTTTGTTCTTGTTTTTCTAGCAGTTTTAGTTGCACCATGACATTACTTACTTGAGCTCTTTCTATTTTATTTAGAGTGCTTAGAACTATAAACTTTAAGCCACAGCACTATTTCCAGGTTTTGAGTGGTTAATTGGAGATTAACCATAGAGACTTTTCAGCCTACGCTTTATTCAAACTGAAATCCTCAGATCTCAGCCTCCTGAGTAGTTAGGATTACAGGCATGAGCCACCAGTGCTCGATCAATTCCTTTCTAAGTCTAGAGTTTTCACTAAGATGTGTCTAGAAGTATTTCTTCTTGGATCCTGTCTACTAGAAGTTTTGTTGCCTCTGTCAGGTGGGTAAGATTTTTCTCTCTTGAGATTGGAGTTTTCTTGTTATTTTGTTGAATACATTTTTTTTTTCAATGACTTTAGTTCTGGATTTTTCTACCCTATGTGTAAATTTGATCTTTTTGCTGAATCTGGCAATTCTTGGATTTCCCTTTGGATTGTTCTGAGTGTTTTTTCCATGCCTTTGATTTTTGTTGTTGTTGCTCTAATTCTTCTGTTTTATCTTCAATACCTGATACCCTACTTTCTATTTCTTTTATTTTACTTTATGCTTCTAACTGAAGTTTGCAATAGGGAAATTGAACCTTTCATGCTTCCAAGCTCTTTGTTGAAGTCAGTTCTCAGGGTATGAAAGAGGTGTGTAGCATTTCTTTCTCTCTGTATCTTTTGGAGCAACCTGCACATTCTTTGTCATTTCCTCGTTGTATTCTTCTATTTGCTTATGAATATCCTTTTATTTTTTCAGCCAATTTTTTCATCATTACTTCAATGTCCTTTGGTCCTCCATCTCTTCTTCACTCTCACTAGGGTCCTTCCCTGGATTGTTATTGGCTTTTGGATTTGGTTTGTTATCTTGATTGTTCATGAAATTTGTAATCTTTAATTGTGATTTATGCATTTGGGTTCAGGAATTGTTGGGATCTTTCAGATTTTTGTGTATTAAGTTCAGTGGTGGTGGAGTGTGATTCACTGGATGGATCTCTGTCAGACTTTGCATTTGGCAACTTTCAGCTCTGATTGGTACAAATAGTGTAATGTGTCCTGGTCAGTTATTAGGGCTCTGTGGCATGTGGGGTGATCTGGTGCCCTGACTTGGATTTAGGTCTAGTGGTGGATTCCTTTAATGTGGTGCACAGTTATCTAATGTTGTGCCCTGGATCCGTGTCTGGGTAGGTGGATTCCTGCTAGTTTTAGTGGGGAGGTCATCCTGTCCCAAATCCTGCACTGGTGTCTACTTTCCATAGAGGCTGGGAGGACTCTGATTGTAAATACATACATACCCCACCCATGTGCAATATGTCACTTGACGTATATTCTCATGACATTGGACTTGATGATGATTTCTTAGAAGAAGAAGAAAAAAGGTAAATTTAGTTCCATCAAAGTTAAAAAATTAAACATCAAAGCACACTATCAAGAGAGTGAAAAGGTAATCAAAATATGGAAGAAAATATTACAACTCACATATCTGGAAAAGGACTTTTTGTACTTTTTTAAAAGAACTCTTGTAATTCAAAAGTTAAAAAGACAACATCCAGGTTTTAAAGTAAGCAAAAGATCTGAATAGATATTTCTCTGAAAGAGGACCTTAAGCACAATAAGCCAAGCATATGGAAAGATGCACAACATCTTATTCATCACAAAATGAAAAATCAAAATTACATTCTAGGATGGCTAAAAAAAATTTTTTTGGGGGGGTCTGGTCTTGGGGCCTGAACTCTGGGCCTGGGCACTGTACCTCAGCTCTTCAGCTCAAGGCTAGCGCTCTACCACTTGAGCCACAGCGCCACTTCCGGCTTTTTTCTTTTTGCTTATGTGGTGCTGAGGAATCGAAACCAGGGCCTCAGGCATGAAAGGCAAGCACTCTACCACTGAGCCACCTTCCCAGCCCCGGCTAAAAAAATTTTTAAGTCAAGTGTTGACAAGGAGAAATGGAACCCCAATACTTTGTTAATGAGAATGTGGAAGTATACAGCTTCTTCGGAAAACAATTTAATGGTTCCTCAAAAGTTTAAACATAGAGTCACCATGTGGTCCAGCAATTGTCGTACTAGGTATATTCCCATGAGAAATGAAAGCATATATCTACAAAGAAACTTGTATATGAATATTTATAACAGTATTGTTCATAATAGCCAAAGGGTAAAAACAATCCAATGTTCATTAATAGGTAAGAAAAATGTGGTATATCCACACAATAGACTATTATTTATTATTCCATTGTAATTAATGTAATGAAATATTTTAAGTCAGCCAAAGAAAAGAGTAACCTACTGATACATGCTATAATGAGCCTTAAAAACATGATGGTAAATGAAAAAAACATAATGGTAGATCATGTTATATTTCATTAACATGTTTTATTTATATGAAAGTCCAGAACAGGGAGTTCCTAGTATTTTTTTAACTATTAATTGGTATGGTTAGTCTTTCTAATTTGAGTTTACACAATGGCTAATAATGTTGTATCTCTTTTTATGTATTAATTTGCCATCCATTTATCCTCTTTGGCAAAGTATCCTTTCATATATTTGGCTATACTGGATCTTTTATAGATTCTGTATTAGTCAGCTTTCTATCACTATAACAAAATACCTTAGATCATGAAATTACTAAGAGGTTGGCCAGATGCAGTGAATCATGTTTGTAGTCCTAGCTACTCAGAAGGCTGGGAATAGAAGGATCACAGTTCAAGGCCAGCTTGTGGAAAAAAGTGGTCACAACATTTCCATCTCAACCAAGGAAGAACTAGATACAGTGGCACAGGACAATCACTGTCCAAGCTGACCCAGGCAAAAAGCAAGACCCTATTGGTAAAATAAAGCAAAAAATGACTGGGGACAAGCTCAAGTGCTCAAGTGAAAGATCCTGAGTTCAATCCTGAGAAGGAAAGAGAAGGGGGGGGGGCGAGGAGAAGTAGGGAGGGAAAAAGAGGGAGGAAGAAAGAAAGACTAGTTTGTTTTAGTAGTTATAATCCATGTTCATGGTTTTAGACCTTTGGTAATGACAGGAAGCACATATATGATACATGATGGTGCAAACGTATATCATCAGCCAAGGAACAAAGAGAAAAAGGAAGGAACTAGGATTCCACAAATCCCTTTGATGGAAAACAGTGATGACTAAAGGACTTTGCATAGGCCTTATCTCCTAAAAGTCGATAGCACTTCCAAAGATTACCCTGGGGACCAAGCCTTTCATACACACATCTGTTACAGGCTATGGCAGTGCCCCCAAACAGCAATCAGTAGATATACATCTTTGGAAGTGGTTTTTTTAAAAAATATCTATGTGTCTCAGTCTTCTCATCTGTGAAAAGTATGTTAATAAAATAAGGCAGCCAGCTGCCAGTGGCTTAGGCCTGTAATCCTCACTACTCAGGAGGCTGAGATCTGATTATCACGGTTCAAAGCCAGCCCAGGCAGGAAAATCCATGAGACTCATCTCCAATTAACCACCAGAAAACCAGAAGTGGTACTGTGACTCAAGTGGTAGAGCATTCATCTTGAGCTGAAGAGCCCAGGGACAGGGCCCAGGCTCAGAGTTCAAGCCCCATGACCAATAAAATTTTTAAAAAGGCAATATTAAGCACTTAGCATAATGTATAGAATCAACTAAACACTTAGTATCTAACTGTATTGCCCAATATTACAAATGTATTCAGTGCTAGAATTCTAATTTCACAAACATTACTATGTCCTTTATGTAGTAATTTAAGCCAGTAGTGCCAAGGACATAATAAGAGTTGGTATATAGAAAGTTTAGACATTATATGTGATAAGATGTTAGGTTGGAAATATAGACTTGCTTGTCCTGGCATTTACTCTCCTCTTAGTCTTTCTCATAGCACCTCAAATTGACTCATCAAATTAATTTTATTTTCAGGCTTCTTAGTTTTCTTTCACTTATAAATGACAAAAACAAACTTAAGGAGAAAGGAATGTTATTGGTTTACATAATAGGAAGCAGGGACATCCAGGGGCAGAACTGAATTCAAGTACATTTTCAAATGTCATTTCTCTCCAACTTTTTCTATGGTCCCTTTCACTCCTACTGAATTTTACCAAAATGGGAGGCAAGATAATCTCCAGATTATGTCATCTCAATTTAGTGGCCCCAGGAGAGGGGAAAAACACAAAAACCTCTTTTCTCTCTGTCTCTCAGTTAATCTCTCTCAACCTACATTTTTAAATCTATGGGATTTCTTCCACAAATTATGTAGGTTATGTGGGTTTTTTCCCCTAGGCTTACGAGAGTTTTATCAAGATAGTACATACCTAATACTTTCAACTATATATGATGTTCTTTCCTAGTCCTGAAATGTATACTCAGCACTTGAAATGGTCATCTACAAGGAACTAAATAAGCAAGGAAAGAGTTGGGAATGACATTCTATCTCTCCTCCTAGGTGTCTTCTTCAAGGAAGACCCTTAAAGTATTAGTCTGACGAGGCTACTATCCCTACTCCTACTACCCATAGCTGCTTTATGTTGTCAAGATGCTGAATTTCAGAGGAAATAGATCCATTTTCACACTCCATCCCTTTGCTTTGCTTTGACCTAACCCTGGCCTTTTTGTTTGGGTTTGGGATTTGTTGTTGGTTTGTTTTTGAGCCAGGGTCTCACTCAGTTGCCCAAGCTGGCCTTGAAAATGAAGGCTCAAGCATCCTCTTGTCTCAGCCTTGCTCTCCTAACAAAATCAGAATATGTTGCACCCAGGATGTTGCTTTGTTATTTTGTTTGCTTATTTTTGGAATTCAGCAATTAATGGCTTCCCACTAAAGAAGTTTGAGTTAATATTTCTATGTATCCAAAAGGTATTCATCTGGAATATATTGTGTTCTAAAGAGCCGCTCTTTACTTCACCTTTCCCTAAAGTATTTTTGGTGGGGAGTGGAGGGATTAAAGTTAATATTAATTCTTGTCACCACCTGGAAGGTAGATTTTGACTGGCAGGCTGAACCTGCTCCAAGTTTTTTAGGGGCCTCTTCTGTAGCATGGCAATGCATCTGTGCCTTCCTGCATCATTTGTGCTTTAAAAAAAAATCACAAATGAGTTTAGTTGTCTCACTGCGAGGGTGTGAGATATGTATATCCCCTGTGACACAGTTTGAAGAAAGCACACTGAGAGTGGGATAAGTAGGAAGGGAAGCAGGGATCTGCTTGTTCTTGTTGAACCAGGGCCTGTTTGGATTCTGATGGCAGGATGTCTGCAAATAGGCCACTGAGGAGGATTTCTAGAATAAGTCAGTAAAGTTTAAAGCAAAACCCACCTGTAGAACAGCAAGATTTGCAGTGGGCAGCCACTGATCATAAGCTCAACATTCTTAACTTTTAACTTTAACTTTTGCCTACAATAGAAGGCAGAAAAATCTGCACACAAAGGAGTTCCTTGACTCCTTGAGCAGTTTTTGCACATTTTAGATAAGCCTAATCATTCCACCTCAGATGGAATAATTCAGATACTTTTAGTCCAAAAGTAAGTTTCATTTGTGGGGGAACTTGCAGATTTGTAAATACCATCCTCCTTAAATTGTGATGTAGAAAATGTTCAGTATTTTTCAAAAACTAGTACTTGGTTTGTCTTTCTATTTTGAATCTTTCTAATTTGAGTTTTCCTAATGTAAATTGTTTACATTGAACTACATTGGCTATATATTCATTCATATTTATGAAAAACAGGATTACATGTAATAGGGGAAAATTAGGGGCAGAAAGATAGTCCTAAGGAGGAACAGTTGTTTCCTCTTGGATTAGTTGGGGCTTTGGCACTGAAGGGATAGTGATAGGATTTGTGTCAGGGTTTCAATGTGCTAACCTATCTGAAGTTCTTTTCATCCTGTAGTTTGTTACTGATCAACCATCCTCCCTTCCATCTGCCTTCTTTTATAGTTAAATTTAGGATCACAGAAGTTTTGCCTTATGATTCATAAAACTGGTATTTCACCATAGTTACCTGAACATTACTAGAGCCCAGAGGGAGGAAAGTTCCCTTCCTGTGTAGTGTAGAACAGGGAGTTCTATTTTAAAGGCTCTCTATACCTCTCTCCAGGCCTTTGTGTCCAGTTCTGTTGGTAAGTTAGGGATTTGAAAGGCCCAGACTCAGGCAGACCTCTTTTTTCCCCTGTTAATGTCCATATTAATACCATAAAATAACAACTCCGCTTTAAGGAAATAAGAACATAGTTTATTCAAAGTCAAATATGAGTGATCATTCCTGACAACAAGGACTCAAAGAAAAATACCCTGGATATTCTACCGTGATACTTTCTCTTGCTTAAGATTTGATCAGTTGTTACCTTATAGATACTTTTTTTGAGGGGGATTGATTCTGGGACTTGAACTCAGCACCTGGGCACTGTCCCTGAGCTTTTGTGCTCAAGGCTAGTGCTCTTCCACTTGAGCAGTTTCACTTCCAACTTTTAAGTGGTTAACTGGAGATAAGAGTCACAGAAAATGGAGAGAAACAGGGTAAACAAATGCATTGGTGGTACTAAACACTATGTTGAAAATGAGCTATACAACTTGAGGGTGGGAATGGGAGGGAAAAACTGGGAGAGCACAAGAGAAGAGGTGACATTGTTCACAAAGAAATGTACTCATTACCTCACTTAATGTAACCCCTCTGTACCTCATCATCAAAAAGAAGAGTTTCACAGAGGGTTTAATATGTTTAAGCTGTCTGTATATTCTATATATTAGAAATTTGTCTGATGTATAGTTGGCAAAATAAATCTTCTCCCATTCTGTAGGCTGTCTTTTTAATTTATTGGTAATTCCTCTGCCATGCAGAAACAAGGTTGATGCAATTCCACTTATCTTTTTTTTTAATTTGTTGTGCTTCTAGATCTTTACTCAGAAAGTTTCTACCTGTTCCAAGGAGTCCTAATGTCTCTCCTACTCTTTCCTGTATTAGTTTCATGGTTCCAGACTTACATTGAGGTCTTTGATCCATTTTGAATTGATGTTGGTGCAAAGTGATATATGAGGATCTAGTTTGAGTTTTCCGCATGTGGATATCCAATTTTCCAAGCACCATCCTCTGGTTTTAGGGTCCTAATTGAATATTAATTGGCTAGGGTTTATTTCTGGGTCTTTATTTCTGTTCATTGTTCCTCAGGCCTGTTTTTGTGCCAGTACCAACCAGTTTTTATTACTCTAGCCCTAGAGTTTGAAATTTGGTATTGTTTTATCTCCAGCACTACTTTCCCTGCTAAGAACTGCTTTTCCTATTCCGAGTCTTATGTGGTTCCATATGGATTTTTGGATTGCTTTCTTTATCTTGAAGAATGATGTTAGAATTTTGATAGCTATTGAATTGATATATGGAGTAACAAAGACACTGAATCTTTGGTTCTAAGTTTCTTACCTTCTTTGTTCAAGGGCTTTCTGATAATTGGCCAACTTCATCTTCTTTAGAGAGACTGAAACTTGTGCAGATTCTGATTTGGGGCCTCAGATGATAAGACACAGTAGTATCTGTTATTCTAGGAATATCCTTTTCTCCACTTTTTACAATAACCAAATTAAAAACACTCAGATCAGCAACACCAAACATATTTTTGCTTTCTCTCTATAGTTCAACTTGGTCTGTAACGGGAGTGCCCCATTCTCAGCTGCAGGTAAACTTGGATAAAGGTTAAGATAGCCTGCTCCATGGGAAAACCTTGCTTGTTCCCACCACTGATTCAGACTACAAAACCCTTCTATTCATCACCTAGAACATCAGCAACAACTCTATAGTTACACAATTCTCACAAAAAGTACAAAGTTGTTTCACACATGATTCGATGACTTTCCAACAGCCAGTGGTGAGGACGGAGATACTCAACTTCAGCTTGAGGGACCTGCTTACCCTTAGCAATACAAAAAAAGTCACCATGGAAAGTCCTGAGGCAATGTGTTTACAAATATAAACAACAAGTAGGCAGGCTGTTACTGAAAGGAAGGGAAATCTAGTGTAGGATTCAGATGTTATCAGATTCTTAGTTTTATCACCTTCTTAGGTTTATCAGGCTTAGTTGTACATTCTAAGAGTTTTATCTAAAGGTCAAAGATAGTAAATAGTAAATAGCTACTGAATGGGGCTAAAGATAACTATAGCTCTGGATCTATAACATTCCCTCTCAACACAATCACAATATTCTACTCAGCCAAGGTCAAGTGGTCTACAGGATCTTAATACAGATACAGCTTCTGAGAACTGGTCAGTATTCTACCTCTGCTGGCCATCTGGGAGTAGGAAATAGGGGAAAGGGGGAGGGTGGGTTCAGCAGCTGAAAGGAAGGAGAGACAGCCTCTCAGTGGGTCTCAGAAAAAGGATACTAATGTATTTATTGACATGTTATGATTAAAGTCCCCAAGTGAATACTGAGAGACAGCTGCACACAGAGAATAGAGGTAGTGATTAGAAAAATTAATTAGTGTTTTTGTAGATGTTTTGCATTTCTACAGAGCTCTGTATTTACAAAGAATTTTGTAAACACTTACTAACTCTGCCCCCTACACACACACACACACATACACACACACATACACACACACACACACACACACACACACACACACACAGCCTTTTGACAAGAACAGCATTACTAAATATGTTTCTTTGTCCTCCTAAGAACTAGACTGCAGTGACCACATAATAGGATTGAGGATATAATATCCTCCTTGCATCTCTTTTACTCACAGTGTGCTTTGAGAATCCAAATAATGAGAACTGAACATTATCTTATCCTGTAATTTTACTAGGAAGAGTAGCTCATGAAGATGGCTCAGTGCTTGACTAAACTGAAAAGGATATCATACATAAGTATCTTTAGATGATATTAATGTTATGACTTGAATTTTCTTCCCAAATTTCCCTAAATTCACACATAAATGATATTTGGAGGTGGAACCTTTGGAAACTTAGGACATAAGGGCTCCCCCTTGTAATGGATCCATTTGGGAGTAATGGTTATCACGAGAATGGTATTGTTATAGAAACATGCTGTCTCCGGAAGATCCTCTCTTGATGCCAAGCAGATGCAAGCACCAGCCTCCAGAGGAACAAAATAAACCTCTGTTCTTTATAAATCACCCAGTCTCAAAGTTTGCTATAGTAACCAATCTATTCTGGTTCCCTCAAGCTTTTCTATTGTAAAATACATATAACATAAATTATGCCATATTTAACCATTCTCAAATATACAATTTAGTGACATTAAGTAGATTCACATTCTTATGCAACCATAACCACCATCCATCTCCAGAACTCTTATTCTTTTGTAAAACTGAACAATAAGCTGAGCACTGGTGGCTTATGTCTAAAATCCTAACTACTCAGGAGATAGTGAGTAGGAGGCTGAAATCAGATGATTGAAGTTCAAAGCCAGTCAGAGAAGAAAAGTTTCAAAATAACCAGCAAAATGCTAGACAGTGGTATGGCTCAAATGGTAGAGTTCTAGCAGTGATCAAGTGAGCTGAGTGAAAACAAAATGTTCTGAGTTCAAGCCCTAGTACCAGTTTAAAAAAAAACAAACCTTAACAATGGCTATGCATTCCTCCTTTTCTCCAACCATGGGTACTCACCATTCTGTTTTCTGATTTTGACTTCTCTAAGTATTTCATATAATTGATTGAGCTCATATAATATTTCTTTTTGTGACTGGTTTATTGCATTTAACATATCATCTTAAGGGTCATCCATATAAAATTTCCTCCTTTTTCAAGGCCAAATAATATTTCATTATATGAATATATCACATTTTGCTTATACACTCACCCACCAATGGAGATTGTAGTTGCTTCCATGTTTTAGGTATTGTGATATTATGCTGCTGTGAAAATAATGCCTCAAGATCCTACTGTCAGTTCTTTGAGCATATAACCAGAATTACTGGATCATGTGGTAATTCTGAAAACACAACATACTTTGCAATTTAGAAGTATGTGAAAGAAAATATTTAAGTTTTGAAATAATATAATATATCATACTGAAGTTATAAAAAATATCCATAATTACTCATATTACTTCCTTGGAATCACTTTAGTGTATACTTGTACATAATGTCTTCCTTTATCCATGTGAAATTCAACAGTGTTCAGCTTATGCTATTGAGGTTATAAAGTCAGGCACCAGTGGCTCATGCCTGTAATCTTAGTTATACAGAAAGTTGAGATCTGCAAATCAAAGTTCAAAACCAGTTCTGTTAGGAAAGTCTATGAGACTCTTATTTCTAATTAACCACCAAAAAGCTGAAAGTAGAACTGTGCTTTAAGTGGTAGAGAGCTAACTTTGAGCAAAAAAAGATCAAAGACAGTACCCAGACCCTAAGTTCAAGCCCCAGGATCAATGAGCGCGCGCGCGCGCGCGCGCACACACACACACACACACACACACACACACACACACACACACACACAATTGAGATTACGTACATTAAGAAAAAAGCAATCATGATAACCATTTCCCTGGATTTTTATGTAGTTAGATCTCAGATAAATACAGATACCAGAAGCCTGCCCATCTGTCCTCTACAGAAACTCAGGGCTGAAAGAGACTTACATATCCTGTCTTTGACCCTCTTACAACATCCTTGCTGCCCCAGAATGGAAATAAAGGCTCTGTTTCCTGACGGTTAAGCCCAGCATGGGGTTGTAGATAGCACAGCAGTATGGCTTCAGAGCAAGAGTATAGCACATAAAGTCACTTGGCCCTCCCTTAACACACCCTTTGAAGGGACAAGCTAAATGGGGGAGATGCTGTGGCCTGAATATTTGTTTTCTTCCCAAGGTCATAGGTTGAATGGCACCAGTGTGGAGGCACTGAGAAGTGAGGCCTTTGGGAGAGAATTAGGTCACGAGGGCTTAGATCTCATGAATGAAATTATAAGAGACCCAAGGGCACTTTTCTGCCCCTACTGTAACTGTGAGCAAACTGAGCAAGGCCTTACCAGCACCCAATATACCGACACTATCTAGTCTCTTGGACTGTCTAGTCTCTAGAACTGGAAGCAATAGATTTTTGTTGTTTTAAATTACCTAGCCTAAGACATTTTATTAAAATAGCCTTAAATAGCCTAAATCAGGGCATATTTGCCATGCTGACAAAAGCAGAGAAAGACAAGATGCCTGAAATACACAAAGCCTCTGATGATTAAGGAAAAAGTCCTGGAGATCGAAACTGAGATTCTCACTGCTACCTTTCCACTCCTAAGCAATTTCTGGAGAAACAGTTCTTGCCATACCACAACATAAACTTTAGGTCCACCAGGGGGGACCTTTGTTCTCCCTCGGTGCACATGTAGCCCCTTCCCTAGAAGTCCCCGACCAGCATGTATAACCCAAGTTGAAGGAAGGAGGCCAGATCTGGCCGGCACCATTTTGGCCACATGGTGGATGGTAGAGTCTTCATGCTGGGGGAAGGAAACCACCCCCCCCCTCCATCACCTGCCTCCCAGGAAATGGGCGTGCCTGGACCCCTGATAGGTTACTGAATCTGTCAGTCTAGTGCCTGGGACTGGGAATTTCCTGAGAATCTGCCCCCTATGCCGACCTGTTTAGGCGTCGACCAGCCTAGCCACCAGGACTCCATGCCACTTGTATGTTCACGATCGTGTCCTGTGTCCTGTCTCCTGGCTCGTCTCCAGTCATCATGGAGTTCCCAATTCAGCTCTCCATTTGGAGGTGAACAGACTTGTTGATATTGTTACTGTTATTTCTTTCCTCTTTAGCATGTTTCCTAGCTGGGTTATGTGTATTTGCATGCTGCAGGCCTTTGTAACAACTGGAGGCCTGCAGCCTGTTAACTGTGTAATAACGTCTCCAATATTCTATATTTTAAAATGTGGCTTCTGGGATGATTTACCTTACAACAAGGTAACTGGTGCATCTGAGGGCAGCGAAAGGTCCCCAGGTTCTGAGGTCATGTCCTTACCTGCCCCAGTCACACCTCCTTGTTCCCAGGCTCTGAGGTCATTTCCTCTTCCTCTGAGGTCACGTCCTCATCAGCTATGGCCACACCCCCTGCCCACCCTCTCCCTATATAATCAATCTCCACCATAAGTTGCCCCTCTGCACACTGCATCGCCTGTGGGCAGGCAGTTTGCTCTCCCCGCAATAACCTCTTTCCTGCCTGAACGACACGTAGTGGTTTCATTTCAGCGAACTGTACAATACACACTTATATTTTTATTTATTTTAGGGATTAGTTTATAGGTTGAGTACAAAAGCAACATCCCTTCAAGAGAATCTTTAAAACAAGTTAATTTTGAGTTTTACAAGGTTTTTTTTGTTTGTTTGTTTGTTTTTGAGTCTGGTAGTGGGGCCTGAACTCTGGGCCTGGGCGCTGTCCCTCAGCTCTTCAGCTAAAGGCTAGCACTCTACCACTTGCGCCATAGCGCCACTTCCGGCTTGTTTCTTTTTTGCTTATGTGGTGCTGAGGAATCGAACCCAGGGTCTCATGCATTCAAGGCAAGCACTCTACCACTGAGCCACCTTCCCAGCCCTCTACAAGGTTTTGAGTTTGGCCTTTTTCCCCCCCAGCTCATCTTCCCAGGCTGAGTTCTTGTCTAGATATTTCCAATTGGAATTCAGTTTCCCAATTTCTTACTCTGCAGACACCAAATCAAGTTTATGACCCCCCCCTTTTTTTAAGTAAGCATTGGAATTATAAAATTGAAAAAGTTCATCTACATCAGATCCTTGACTCTATCTGAAAGATTCTTTGTCCAGCTTGTCAGTTCCATGATGGAAAGATTCCACAAAACAAGTCATCTGATTACTAGAAGTCTTCAAAAATACCAGGAATAAATGGCCCTGATCTTTATGAAAATATATTTGGGGCTCTTTTGTTCTTTCTAGTCTCTTTCTTTATCCTGCTATTGAAGTGATTACTGTCCACAAAGCTCCTAATCTGGATACTAGGCCCTGCAGGATTCTAGATGAATGCTTTATTTAGGGATGATGTTTCTGAACCTCTGTCAGAAATCCTGTAAGGGCAAGGAATAAGAGATGGTAAGCATTTCAGAAGACAACTCCCAAATGGTGAGTCAGATCTCATGTTCCTTCCATTTTAATGAAAGAAAAATAGACCAGGTCACTTCCTGAAATAGATACTCAAGGCCTGAGGTTGTAGCTGAGAAACCTGCACAAGCAGAGGGCTCTTCTCAGCTACTGTGGACTTCAACTCTAGACTGCGATCAAGCCCCCAAACCTGGTTTGGGGGCTCACCAACATTTTTTCTTCTCTATTTCTATATGGAAATACTTATTTCACTTTTAAAGAAGAACACCAAAATGTCATTTTTTTCTATGATGATGATGTTACACTAGAAATGTAGGAGTGTGAAATTTGTAATGTTATAGACAAATTTAGTATGAAATGCAAATATCACAGCAGAGTAGGCTGGATATCTAAATCTTAGTTGAATTCTCTGAAAGGGTTCCTATGGCTAGTTAGTTCAGCTGACTTACAGGGCCCTAGTATTAGAGACTGAAATAGAAGGGTAATAATATTAATCTGGGAACAGTTTAAACTTCATAAAACTTCTCCAGCTCTCCTTATGTTCACAGTTTTGAATATTTACAGTAGCAAATTCTCTCACCATAGTCTGTCTGGCACTTGATAGTGAATTTAATAGCTGTTACTTAAGGTAATATAGACTGCTGCTTTTGTTGGCCATGGCAGCTTGAAGACATTTGATAACCTGCAAAACTGATTGCATCAATCCTCTGCTCAAAATCCTCCAATGACTCCCAGGGCCAACAGAAATAAAAGCTTATTATTCATTGTTTTGCTCATTTTATTCCTTCATTTTTCCACACTTGTTTATTGGCTCATAGACTCTGTGTAAACTGAGATAAAACAATAAAGAAGGAGCTAAGAGAGTTCCAGAATTCTTAGAGCTGGCAATTTTAATATATTGCATTAAGCTATGTTTTTCCTTGGGTTAGGGTGTGGCTCAAATGGTAAAGCACCTGCCAAGTGAGTGCAGGGCTCTGAGTTCAAACCCCAGTAACACATTCATAATGTATGCATATGCATGCACCGTGTATGTGCATACACAGGCACATATACACACTTTTTTAGACCATAAAAAAAACCTTGTGATTTTCCTTGCCATCTGTTATCAAGTCGAATATGAAATATCCCACACATGCTTCTATGTTGAACATTTGGTCCTAGCTGGGGCACTATTTTGGGAGGTTCTGGAAACTTTAGGAGGTGGAACCTAGCTGGAGGAAGCGGGTCACTGGGGAATGTGTCCTTGGGTAATTTGTTTTATCCTGCGCTCTCTCTCTCATTATCTCTCATTCTCTCTCTCTCCCCACTCCCCCCCCTCTCTCTTTCCCTCTCTCTGCTTCCTGTCTGCCATGAGGTACAGAAGCTCCTCCATCACATGATTCCACTGCCTTGATGTTCTGCCCAAGTAACCATAGATGGCCCCACTGAAACTGTGAGCCAAACAAACCTTTTCTTCCTTAAATTTTGTTTTTTTTTCTTGAAGGGTAGCAAAAATTTATTTAGTAAAGCAGGGAGAAGCAGAAAGAACCAAGCATTCTCTCACTTCCTAGTCCCTAGTGTTCTTAAAATTATTTCCTCCTGGTAGGGGTATCCACCCCCAGCACATCCCCATACAGGAGCCAGAAGCAATGGAGCCTCCCTTAAGTTGTTTCTGTCAGATATTTGGTTACAGTGATGCAAAAGGTAACTAACACAACAGCCCATCTACAGTCATTTTCCCAGTATCAATTCCTGTTCCCCTACAACCATTCCACCAATATAGTCCCAGAAAAGAGAAATGATGGTTCTCTCTTAAGAAGGGAGCTTATTATAAAAGGGAAACCCTTTCCAGATAGAAGAACAACAGAAAGTACCTTTTATTAAAGGTAGAAGTGTAGAAGGACAAAATAGAAATCTTCAGGTTAGGGAGGACGATGACCTGAAACCTTAAGAACTTGGTAACAGCCCAGAAGCTTCTGCCTTCTTTGCCATTAGTTAAAAATCTGGATCCAATTATGGGGGCCATCAAATAGATTTATATTAAGGAATAGCTGTGTGCAATGCTATCTTGAATAAAGAAAATTCAATGTCAGAAAATCTTTAAGACTGAGTTTGAACCATGTGTACCTACATCATTTTATGTAAAGGTTGAACATTGTTCAAACCTGTTAGAATTTATTCTAATTCTGTAACTCTTTACCAAGCAAAAAAGTTCCTTGTGTTCTTAAAACTATTTCCTCCTAATATACTCTGAGCTGGTAGAATAAACAACCATTTCCTTCTCTTTGAATCATGAGCTTCTGGTTTAGAACTCCACTGACAAGTTGAGTGAGCACCTACCCACACACATCATATGTACTTTCCCTTGTACACATACAAAATCATA